>NW_027781454.1:0-290 GCF_054177405.1 Leptonychotes weddellii | reverse complement strand
CTCTAGATGTGGACAATATTAAGTGGCAGAATGCCTAGGACATAATGCAATACAGCAATTTAAACCATTGCATGGCTCTGTTTGACTAAATAAGGCAAGGTACCCAAAGATCAGTGGGGATATGATCCACAAAGAACGAGAGATGCCATCTGAGCAAGGATTCGGGGAAGGAAGTAGATTCAAGAGACTTTATGTGCCCAGATGAAGGAAGGCCTGAAGGGCTCGTGGTCGTGTCTGCTAGGCTGAAAGATCCTCAGTGTGGTCATTGTTGGCCCTCTGTTCGGCTCCCT
>NW_027781453.1:0-3526 GCF_054177405.1 Leptonychotes weddellii | reverse complement strand
ATTTATTTATTTTTTTATTTTTTATTCTAATGGGCAGCCGTGGTTAAGAACCATATTATTAAGCAATAAATATTTATAATAATTACTTAATAAATAAATACTAAAGTAATTAATTAATTACTTTAGTATTTATTTATAATTTATTATTTATTTATAATTTATTATTTATTGCCCATATTAAGTAATAAATATTTATAATAATTACTTAATAAATAAATTAAATTACTAAAGTAATTAATTACTTTTTTAAGTAATTAAGTAAACTTAATTACTTAAAAAACTTAATACTAAATTACTTAATTTACCTTGAATAGGTAAACATTACTCTCAAGAGGTTTTTCTCACTTTATTACACAACACAAGACAAAAGCAGCAAAATGAAATAAAACAAGGACTGCAAATATATCATAGTCTACATGTATCTAAAAATTGTATAAACTTATTTCTGAATGATTCACACATATATTCTAAACAAGAGGATGCAATGATAAATGCCTTCACAGATTTAACAAAATACAATAAAAGAAATATTTTAAAAGATGGCTTTTATTTAAATAATGAAACTTGAAAAAACTTGATTTGTTAGTCTTTTAAAAACTTGATTTGCTAGTGTTTGTTTCCCTGATAAGAATGTTGAATCACTTGTAATTAGGATTTATGACTCAACAAAATGTTATAAAATTATGAGCAATATATTTGTGTATACACCTAAATCAATTCCTTCTCAAGTACCATGAGGTCAAGGCAGTCTCTGAAGACCAGCTGGACTGAATCAGAATATACTTCCTGATCAGTCCAACTCTGTCCAAATCTCATAACCAGGAATAAAATACAGTCAAGGAAACCTTGCAGGATGGACCACAATGGCATCATTAGTAAACTGTAAAGCTCTCAAAAAAGGGCAGACTTTGTAGATGAGTTTTAGATCTCCCTCTACATTTGCAAAAACCTGTGTACACAGTGGGAACTTCACAGCCTAACTTACTAATAGACAGTAGGCCTGGTGACGGAAGTCAAGCTCTTCTTCCAAGAATAATGTTTTAGGAAATAACAAAAATAAAAATACCCTTCAAATTTAAAACTTTGAAAGGCAGGTTATTTCCTTGAGAGAGCTTATCTACAGTAATCCACATACATTTAATTTGGAAATGGAACAGTAATGGAGATGTGCTTTAAACCCCTAAACCGGTATCACCAAGTTGGGAATACTGTCTTACGTGAATTAATATTGGTCAGTATAAAACATGAAATACAAACCAGTAGTACCTCACACTATCAACAAATGTTACTGAATCTGACCTAGCAATTCTCTTCAATCTTAACAGTTAAAGCAATAAAAAGATGATTTATCCTTTTATCAAAAGAATATATGAAAAGGGATGAAATAACTTGAAACTGGAGATGACTGAGCCCAGAGGTTTTTATTTCTTTTATCTGTAAGTTTATGCTCTTTTGTTTGCTAGAAAATGCAGTTACATTAGAAAGAACAGTTTAAATATGTCTATGGAGAGGTCTCTCAAGTATTTCTTGACACATCAACAACAATTTATCATGAGGCTTTGGTCTCAATAAAACCTTGTTTATGGGGCCGCCTGGGTGGCTCAGTCGTTAGGCGTCTGCCTTCAGCTCAGGTCATGATCCCAGGGTCCTGGGATCGAGCCCCGCATCGGGCTCCCTGCTCTGCGGGAAGCCTGCCTTCTCCCACTCCCCCTGCTTGTGTTCCCTCTCTCACTGTCTCTGTCAAATAAATAAATAAATAAAATCTTTAAAAAAAACCCCTTGTGTATGGACTCTAAAAATTTAATTTCATGTGTCATGAACTATCCTTCATTTGATTTTCTTTTTAGCCACTGAAAACTGTTAAAACCATTCTTAGCTACCAGGCAGTACAAAAACTGATGGGTTAGATTTGGCCTGTGGGCTCTAGTTTGCTGACTCCTGTTCTTATTTTTTTTTAAGATTTTATTTATTCATTTGAGAGAGAGAGAGCATGAGCGGGGTGAGGGGCAGAGGAAGAAGCAGATTCCCCACTGAGCAGGGAGCCCAGTGTGGGGCTCAATCCCAGGACTCCAGGATCATGACCTGAGTTGAAGACAGACACTTAACCGACTGAGCCACCCAGGCGCCCCTGCTGACTACTGTTCTTAACCAAGGCTGCCCATTAGAATCACCTGCGAGCTGAAATAAAGTTCTATGTTTCTGCCATACCAACATGCCTAGGCTCTATCTCTAAGAGTGTGAGGTAAGGAAAAATATGATGAAAATATATTTAAAAAATTTTCCAGATAATTCTAATGCATAGCCAAGGTTGAAGAGTGCAGGACTTAAAAATCAAATGGTCACACTCCATAGCTTCTTATACTCCATAGCTTCTTATATCTTGGCGAGACATCTATTCTTTCAGATTCTTTTTTTTTTTTTTAAGATTTTTTATTTATTTATTTGACAGAGAGAGACATGGCAAGAGAAGGAACACAAGCAGGGGGAATGGGAGAGGGAGAAGCAGGCTTCCCTGTGGGGCTAGATCCCAGAACCCTGGGATCATGATCTGAGCCGAAGGCAGATGCCTAACGGCTGAGCCACCCAGGCGCCCCTATTCTTTCAGATTCTTGGTCTCTACACCATGCATTGTTCAGAATTGGCACATAGTAAGTGCTCAGTGTTCTCTCTCCCTTTCCATGTTGTGCTATACACACTAATCGCTCAGTACAGATCTCATTAACAGAATTTTACATAAAACATATCCCTATTCTTAAAAGAACTTACAATTTAAGAAGAATAAGGCACAAACACAAGCAAGAACACTTATAAACTGAATGAAAGAAACATGTATAACAAAGTAACAATTAACACAATATACTGCTTTTTTCCAAAATGTGCCTACCAAAACCAAAAAGGATTATATTCTGAGAATTAAATTCTAGGTAACAGAAAGAGAAGTAACAGTGGCAAGATGCTAAGTATAAATTAATACCTGTTTCATGTAACGCCCATAACACTGAGATCATCTCCCTCATCTATTAATTATGGCTTAATAATCACTTGCTGACAAAAACCACAGTATTGACTCTTCAAGCTTCTCCAGGACTCCTGCTGAATGCCTTGGGGTAGGTGAAATGCCCCAAAATGTATTACTATACAGCATACTTAAACTCAGGGTCTGTTCAGTTTAAATAAATTATGAATACTTGACCATTATTATTTCAGGAAGCTCTAAACAATTAGGGTGAGAAAATGGAGAAAGACAACTACCTCCTCAACCACAGAAATTATGTATTTTTTAAAGCCATAAAAAATTTTGGTCTTCATTAATCATTTTAATTTTGAATTATAATTCTTTTTTTTTTTTTTAAGATTTTATTTATTTATTTGAGGGGCGCCTGGGTGGCTCAGATGGTTAAGCGTCTACCTTCGGCTCAGGTCATGATCCCAGGGTCCTGGGATCGAGTCCCACATCGGGCTCCTGACTCAGCGGGGAGTCTGCTTCTTCCTCTCCCTCTGCCTCTCCCACTGCTCATGCGCGCGC
>NW_027781452.1:0-290 GCF_054177405.1 Leptonychotes weddellii | reverse complement strand
GACATGACATTGGAAGGGAAGGAGAAGAGTTCTTCCTTGGCTCTCTCCCTGCCCCAAAGTGAAATCTGTAGTAGTAGTTGAGTCCACAGTAATAGCCCCTTTACCGTTGCTTAGGTGCCAGCCCTACCTCTTCCCTTTCCCTACCTGCCCTAGGAGTGGTAATAGCTTACCATGGGTGCTATCTTTAGGTGTCTCACCACCCCTTGTATGTTTCCTTAGCTTTGCCAAGCTTGTTTCAAGTTGTCCCTTCACTAAAGTCTCGATTAAATAATCTGGTGGGGACCTTGACT
>NW_027781451.1:0-290 GCF_054177405.1 Leptonychotes weddellii | reverse complement strand
GTAGATCCATTTTATCAAATGTGGTGGTTAATGCCATTTTGGAAATGAGTACCTCAGCATGTGAAGCATTTATTGGAAAGGCAGATCTTGGTATATTCCTGAAACCGATTCCATGTTATATAAAGACTTTAATTCAATTCAAAATAATGATGGGACTTACTAGTTTCCTCTTCAGAGCTCCAAAATTCTGCAAAGCAAAATAATGGGATCAGAGAAGTCTATTTATAACCAGGGCTTGATGTGAAATAAAATTGGACATTTTGGACAAAGCAGAATTCCATCAGGGGTTG
>NW_027781450.1:0-290 GCF_054177405.1 Leptonychotes weddellii | reverse complement strand
TTGCCAGGGGCCAGGCTAAGTAATCTGCTCAGGTTTGCTCTCGGTAGCTTTTGTTCCCTGAAAGCTTTCCGTACCACTTTGGAGGACGAGAGTGAAAATGGTGGCCTCCCAATCTCTGGCCCTGGAGGAGCCGAGAACTCGGGGCCAACTCCTCAGTGAGCCCCCAGAGAAAAGCAGTCAATCACTCCCATCTCCTGCTGCACTCCATGCTCACCCAGCCTGTGACCCAGCATTTCTATCTCTGGCACAGGACCCCGTTTGGAGTCTCCAAACCCAGCAGATTCCTGCAG
>NW_027781449.1:0-290 GCF_054177405.1 Leptonychotes weddellii | reverse complement strand
GCTGCATTAGAGTAAAGGAGGTGGAAAAGGGAAAACACGTGTGTGGTGCATGTGTGTGTACACGTGTGTGTGTATACACGTTCCTGTATGTGTGCATTATTGTGTGTACACGTGTGCGTCTGTGCTTACACGTGTGCACATATATGTGCATGTGTGCCTACACGTGTGCCTATATACGTGCCTTGCTGTATGCATGCATTTGCCTGCATGCACACATTACGTGTGCACGCTTCTGTGCCTGTATTGCGTGCATGCGTGTGCGTGTCCGTGCACACATCTGTACCTGTATT
>NW_027781448.1:0-290 GCF_054177405.1 Leptonychotes weddellii | reverse complement strand
GATGTATTGTATGGTGACTAACATAACATAATAAAATGAAAAAAAAGAAAATGAGGCTTTAAGGAACTCCAGCTCCATTTTGCTCCCCTGGGATGTGGGCCATTTTTCAAGGCAACCATCAGGATAGAGAGCAGAGGTCTAGGACAAGTTAAAACAACAGATCTCACTGTTCTTACGGAAATTAGTTTTTATTTAAAGAATGCTCTCTGGGTTGCTGCAAGCCCATTGGTTAAATTTTCCAAACTTCTAACAAAGTTAATTCTGACCATTTTTGCCAGTTTTTGTCATTG
>NW_027781447.1:0-290 GCF_054177405.1 Leptonychotes weddellii | reverse complement strand
TGACCAGCATCTGAACTTCACTCTTGCCACAGGGGGTTGTCCTGTGGAACACAGACCTACGTGGGATATACCTAGCCACAGTGTTCCTCCGATAAAAGGGAGGATCCCCATGCAATGTCATATTGGCACCAAAGAAAGATAACAGGGTTACTTAAATATGCAAATCTTTGGCCAAGAATATGCCAGATTTATTTTTTCCCCCCTGGGCTGAGGCAAAGAAAAATAACATTTTCTAATAGAGGTATACAAGCACATAGAGGTATGAGAGATTGGAGGGACAGCTTCTCATT
>NW_027781446.1:0-290 GCF_054177405.1 Leptonychotes weddellii | reverse complement strand
GGGAAGAAACTGTTCAAACAAAAATATATCTTGCATTTCTTCAAGTTAAAAACCG
The DNA here is from genome assembly GCF_054177405.1 of Leptonychotes weddellii. Taxonomy (NCBI): domain Eukaryota; kingdom Metazoa; phylum Chordata; class Mammalia; order Carnivora; family Phocidae; genus Leptonychotes; species Leptonychotes weddellii. The sequence continues at coordinate 235 of NW_027781446.1, read as the reverse complement.
TTAGTGGACAACTGAGCTGGCTCTAATATTTATACGTTAAATACAATTTGGCTTCTTACTTCTGAAAGCAAACTCTCCAGAGACATAGGATCCATCTTGCTGTAGACATTCCATAGACTCAAACTCACATCCTGCAACTGCAACATAAGGGTAAAAACATATAAATAAATGAGTCAATATCACTATGACAACCAAAAGTATCATAAATGACTATTTTGGTGAAAATTCAGTGATT
>NW_027781445.1:0-290 GCF_054177405.1 Leptonychotes weddellii | reverse complement strand
GGATCGAGTCCCGCATCGGGCTCCCTGCTGGGCGGGGAGCCTGCTTCTCCCTCTGCCTCTGCCTCTCTCTCTCTCTCTCTCTCTCTGACTCTCATGAATACATAAATAAAACATTTAAAAAAAATAAATGTTTTATTTATGTATTCATGAGAGTCAGAGAGACAGAGAGAGAGGCAGAGGGAGAAGCAGGCTCCCCACCTAGCAGGGAGCCCGATGCGGGACTCGATCCCAGGACCCTGGGATCATGACCTGAGCCGAAGGCAGACGCTTAACCATCTGAGCCACCCAGG
>NW_027781444.1:0-290 GCF_054177405.1 Leptonychotes weddellii | reverse complement strand
TATGTATGTATGTATGTATGTGTTGCAGAACATTCTTTTTTTAAAGATTATTCTTGAGACTGGTATGCTGCCACTCTTCTTTTAATTTTCATTTTTTTCCAATTTGTCTTTGTAGTTTTTAATTAAACTACTGTGATGCTATTTTGTCTTATGCATGCAAATACTTGACCCTTATAATTGAATGGGGACAGTTCCTATCGTCCTATTTTAAGGCATCAAACATTAAAATCTTATGCTGTTACTTTGAATATGTTAGTATTTACATTTAAATTTTTTCTATCTCCTTATCT
>NW_027781443.1:0-290 GCF_054177405.1 Leptonychotes weddellii | reverse complement strand
TACTGGCACCACCATGGATTTGAGCTGCAGCAGAAGGTGGAGTGCAGAGTCACTGGGTTTGGGGTCAAATCCTGGTGCCATCAATCACCCTGTGCCCCTGGGCAAGTTATTTAACTTTTCAGAGCTTCATCGCTCTCATCTGGAAAATAGGCGTGCATCAGATTGCTTATCTCTTATTTGCTGTGAGGAATAAATGAGAGAAGGCACATGCTTAGAACACTGGCCAGCGCATAGTACACGCTCAGTGAACATGAGCTGTTCGTGATGGTTATGACTCCTATCTGTCACGC
>NW_027781442.1:0-3526 GCF_054177405.1 Leptonychotes weddellii | reverse complement strand
TCGAGCGCCTGGGTGGCTCAGTTGGTTAAGTGACTGCCTTCGGCTCAGGTCATGATCCTGGAGTCCCGGGATCAAGTCCCGCATCGGACTCCTTGCTGGGCAGGGAGTCTGCTTCTCCCTCTGACCCTCCCCCCTCTCATGTGCTCTCTCTCAAATAAATAAATAAAATCTTTAAAAAAAAAAAAAAAAGATTCTCCCCCTCTCTGCCCCTCCCCCACCCCGGCTCGCGCGCGCGCGCTCTCTCTCTCTGTCTGTCTCTCAAGTAAATAAATAAATCTTAAAAAAAGAAATCTTCACCAGCTTATATTATTTATTTGACATCTGGATATGCTGATGCCAGTCTGATGATGCACCTGGTATCATCGAACAGCCATAGTTTTTATTAATAATAATGTAGGTCAACAGGTTTGTATTTCTCTCCTGATTCTCTTCAGATTAGGGGTAGCATGAATATGTTGGTATATTTAACATTTCTAACATAACTAGGATCATATAGTTTCAAAACTCTGTAAGTTTTGCTAAGAAAAAGTATTATATGAAAATATTTTGCCTAATATTATTTTGTTTTAAAATACTAATAAATAGCCAAATATTTATAATCACATGTACAATCACTGATTTTAGAAAAGCTCTCATTAAAAGCAAATCTCAGTGGTTTATGAATTAGCAGTAGATGTGACTTTATGAAACTGTAATAAATCCAGGCATGTGTATTGATTTAATATCTGAGAGTTGTTATTCCTACTATTTTCTCATGATTACATGCTTTTTTCTTCAAAGGCTCTGAATCAAGGATAATTAGAGAGAAGATCATAATTTATTAATAACTGACAAATGGGGATCAGGGCAGAGTAGTGCCAGAAAGAGTAGGAGCATAGCAACAACTAATTGCCCACTGTGGGAAGTAAATCGTCCTAGGAAACTGAACCCAAGAGGGTTACTGGTTCAATTGCTCAACATTATTGAATATCCTACCCGCAACTTCTCACAGATCAAACACGGAAACATCACTGCAACTCTCAGGAAGTTCTATTGAGGCAAACATTTTGAAGGAGAAACACTATGGTACTGAGACAAGTTAATATCATTGATTTGCAAAAATTATATCTATCTATCTATCTATCTATCTATCTATCTATATATTATAGCAAAGAAACTAAAGACTCTCAGATTTCATCAAGTATGAAGCATAGGGCAGGTCAAAAAGCCTGACTACAAGAGCAAAATATGCTCTTTGTCTGAAGTTCCATTTGCCTGAAGCTCCATTTCTATAAGATATGCAATAGAACATGCTGGCATGCCAGGGCTCTGAAAGAAGACTCTACCAAGTTTCTGGGAATCTTACCACATCTCTCTCAGCCCACACAGGCTCTCACAGGAACCTGATACCCAGCTTTACAGAAAAAAATCAATAGCACTACCCTGTGCCAAAAGGTAGACCATCTATTTAACAAAAACTCAGTTAATTTCCTGAGCCATGTCTGGGAGTATATCTATTGCTGAGAAATGAAGCAAATGACAATAAAATGTTCCAAATGATTTTAAGCATCCGCTAAAAGCCACATTTGTTTAAGATATGTGCTCTTTTTTTAGAACTTGCCTAAACCTGGAAAGATAGAAATGTTTCTAATGGATTAGCAACTTAGTTTCAAAAGCTGAATTCTTTATTGCGCCATGTGGTGGAATTGACATAAGATATATTCGATGTCTGTGATAGTTTTAGTGCTACAAAACATATTATATCCTAATTATCTTGCTTACCAAAAATCTTTGGACTATAGCTCACTCCTTGCTTCTCATTATTTCTTACTCCCCTGACTTTTTAATCTCAGAAAAATAGCACTTTTCTGTGTTAGATCTACAGGCATTGCTTAACTCTCTTGTAGCCATCAAGACTGCATAACAATGTCAGTGAATTTTAATGATTATTTTGGGGTTCTGTTCTTTAAATCACAGTTTCATTTGTTTATTTTTTTTAAAATGGCCTGTTTGCTTTTCTTCCCATTTTTATGGGCTGACCTTGGGTTCCACATCTCCAGGATGGTCATTGTTTGTTGAGTTCTCTTGAGTCAAGGTAGATTGAAAGGCAAGAAAGGTGGTTAAAATTTATTGTAGGTTGTTTGTATTTTCCTCCTCTTCACACCACCACTTCCATCCTGAAAGACAAGATATCAAGGTGGCAAAGTGGGACCTCTTTGTGGTGATTAGTGAAGGAAACACTCGCTGCTTTTTAGATTTTCTTAGGTTGTTTTTAGACCAACATTATGATTCCTCTCCAATGTCTCTCCAGACTGAATATGCCATAGGATTCAAATATTCTCATGTATCTCACAAACACCTCTTCTCCACCTCCAAGGGTTCTTCATGTCCCTGACTTTGGGAATTCCTAGCACTGCTTTGACATTTCAATGCCTAGTTCACTGTTTTTCTTGAAGAAAATTTAATAGGCATTGGTTTAAACTGATTCTATCCATAGATGTGGATTGTGCCAACATTAAAAAAAAAATCTGTACATGACTTCATTTGAAGTCATGTAACTTTGTTTAGTACTTTAATTTAATTGTTTAATACTTTGTTTGATACTTTCACTGTTTAATACAAAGAGATACCTGGTATAAAATATGGAGAAATAATACACATAAGAATATAAGGTAATCATAATAGCCAATCACATAGCAAATATTTGAACAAATGTCTTTAAAAATATATATGAATATAAAATTAAGTGAAAAATTTTCTACATTAATGTTATTTTTCCTAGATATTCTAGAATATTACCACAAATCTTTACTGCTAAAGTTATTTGTGAGAACTTCATATGCCAGTAACACATGCTACTTTTTAAAGGATACCAAGCTCACATAATATTTAAGCAGTGTAGATATTAAATCTGAAAAATTATTCTGATTTTCTTAATTTTTTTAAATTATAATTACCAGGAGAATGCCAAGGTATTGGTCCAATCTTCCTCAGAAAACTTTTTAAGATGAAATTTAGCTACCCAAATGACTAATTTCTATCTCATCATGCCAAAGACGATGTAAAATCTAAAAAGTTATCAAATCAGCATGAATTCAGTATGTACATAAGTAATGTTGAACATTGTTTATATATAAATTTTGATGAGACAAATATATAAATAAAAATTCTACATTTGTATGACTTACATGTTTTCTAGTGTATAAGATGATTTATTTTTTATTTTTTTTAAATATTTTATTTATTTATTTGAGAGAGAATGAGAGAGAGCACACGAGAGGGGGGAGTGTCAGAGGGAGAAGCAGACTCCCCGCCGAGCAGGGAGCCCGATGCAGGACTCGATCCCGGGACTCCAGGATCATGACCTGAGCCGAAGGCAGTTGCTTAACCAACTGAGCCACCCAGGCGCCCAGTCTTGATTTATTTTGATGTCAGTATCTGACTCTTTCTGATGTGGTCCTATTCCAGCTATTTCAAATGTACATATAGTGGTCTTCTAGATTTACCTCGTCTCTAGTCATTTGTAATGTTATGGGTCAGGCTAAAT
>NW_027781441.1:0-290 GCF_054177405.1 Leptonychotes weddellii | reverse complement strand
GGACAGATACATCATCTGACTGCCCCAAGGCATGATTTGTGATGTTGATATTGATGAAATCTCAAGAAAGAAGTGATACAATATTCACTAGTACTCTAATTCCCATCAGAATGGACTGGTTTTTATATTCAGAGTTTCAGCCTGCATTGATTGGCAACTGGGAGCACTTCCTCAAATATGTATTTGCTCTGAAATCTTATACCTTCTGGGTTATTTCTTGTGCCAAGCAGATTAGATTAATTGGAGCAAAACAGGAAGCAATTGTTTGTTTTATATCCAAATGACTTCAT
>NW_027781440.1:0-290 GCF_054177405.1 Leptonychotes weddellii | reverse complement strand
GACCCCGGGATCATGACCTGAGCTGGAGGCAGACGCTTAACGGCTGAGCCGCCCAGGCGCCCCTGTATATACATTTCATGATGTGACTGCAGTAACGTGAAGCTGGCAATCCCAACCGACATTGTGCAATGCCTTTTGCTGCAAAAGAGCAGTTTACTACTATCTATATTGTAAACCTTTTCGTATTACTCTACGGAAGATGGCTGTTTCAGAAAATTCCAGAAGAAAAATGAAGTTAAAGCAGAATCGACCAACAAGTGTGAAATACTTTGCCTACATATAAGCCAGGG
>NW_027781439.1:0-290 GCF_054177405.1 Leptonychotes weddellii | reverse complement strand
TGACCAGCATCTGAACTTCACTCTTGCCACAGGGGGTTGTCCTGTGGAACACAGACCTACGTGGGATATACCTAGCCACAGTGTTCCTCCAATAAAAGGGAGGATCCCCATGCAATGTCATATTGGCACCAAAGAAAGATAACAGGGTTACTTAAATATGCAAATCTTTGGCCAAGAATATGCCAGATTTATTTTTTCCCCCCTGGGCTGAGGCAAAGAAAAATAACATTTTCTAATAGAGGTATACAAGCACATAGAGGTATGAGAGATTGGAGGGACAGCTTCTCATT
>NW_027781438.1:0-290 GCF_054177405.1 Leptonychotes weddellii | reverse complement strand
CTTGTGCCCTAGATGTCATAGTAAGACAGTTTGAATAAACATGAACAGGTACTTAATTGCTGTATATGTTATTTCCACCAACTGCAAAATGGCAGTAATCATGGTCCCCAACTCATAGATGAGATAATAAAGGGAAATCACAGAGCACAGAGTCTGGCACATGATGCGCCATCAAGAACCCAAGAATCACTGAACACTACATCAAAAATTAATGATGTATTATATGTTGGCTAATTGAACATAAAAAAAAAAAAAAAACCAGAATCCAAGGTAGCCACCATCTTACATGG
>NW_027781437.1:0-290 GCF_054177405.1 Leptonychotes weddellii | reverse complement strand
TTTGGGGAAAAAATGTTTTCTATGCTTAAATAAATGTGGGAAATGCTGAGTTGGACAAAATAAGATTTATTTACAGAAAGGTTTCTCAGAGCCTTTGCTAACTCCAGGAGCATTTTGAATCTCCTTGTTGGAGATGTAATGTATAGCATCCACCACATCTTTTTCTGGGGGTGTTTCATGGGTACATACTCTTTGGAAAACACTGAAGGAAATTCTGATCTCAGACTTAGAGCAGAGGGGAAATCTATGACCATCTTACCTTTGCTTCTCAAATGCAAGCTGGGGCTTAG
>NW_027781436.1:0-290 GCF_054177405.1 Leptonychotes weddellii | reverse complement strand
TCTCCCTCTGACCCTATCCCCTCTCATGCTGTTTCTCTCTCTGTCTCTCTCTCTCAAATAAATAAATAAATAAAATCTTTAAAAAAAAAAAAAGAATAATGTTAACAGCAATGAGAGGTAAAGGTGTGCGTCAGATGATGCACTCACCAACTCTGCTGATAGATGGATGCCTCAGTATGAGATGAGTCTAATGCTGGAGCGACTAATATGCACAGTTGTTAGATACTCATATTAGCTCATATGGTATTTATACTTTGAAAATTGAAATGGCTTGAAAATTGGCTGTACCT
>NW_027781435.1:0-290 GCF_054177405.1 Leptonychotes weddellii | reverse complement strand
TGTAACAAAGTGAAATTTAACCAACCTTCAGGTGAAATTACCAATGTGCCCAAAGTTCATTTCAGGTAAATGAAAAGTGCATCTGAGCCCCTTAAGCTGTAGAAAAGCCTCCACCAAATCAATGGCTGTGTGCCATGCACCCGAGGGTGATAATGGGCTCTAGCAGAGAATAAATGGCTGTAGGTCCCTTAGGAGAAAGAACTAATGGAATCATCACCATGTACTCTTCCCAAGGTTCTGCTGAGTTTTTCCTCCCAGGAGGGAAGACATTCAATTAGTAAATTCCAAGT
>NW_027781434.1:0-290 GCF_054177405.1 Leptonychotes weddellii | reverse complement strand
TGGCCTGCCGTTGGCCCTTTATCTTTTTGTGACAGTTGCGTTTCCCTCTTCAAAGATGATCCCATTTTCCTGATTCTTGATGAGCGCCAGTTTTTTTTTTTTTTTTAAGATTTTATTTATTGATTTGAGGGAGAGGGAGAGAGAGCATGAGCAGGGAGGAGAGGGAGAAGCAGGTTCTCTGCAAGCAGGGAGCCCAACACGGGGCTCAGTCCCAGGACCCTGGGATCATGACCTGAGCCGAAGGCAGACGCTTAACTGAGTGAGCCACCCAGGCCTCCCTGCGTGCCAGC
>NW_027781433.1:0-290 GCF_054177405.1 Leptonychotes weddellii | reverse complement strand
TGGGCCTGGGTCTTAGCTTGGGCTCCTATGGCCCCATGCCATCGGCTGGGTGCTTTCAACAGCAGTCATTCATTTCTCACAGGTCTCGAGCCTAGGTGCCAGCATGGTCGGGTGCTGGTGAGAGCTCTCCTCCTGGTTTGCACGTGGCCTCCTTCGTGTTGTATCTTCATATGGCAGAGAGAGAGAGAGAGCGAGAGAGCAAGCAGTCCCTCCAGTCTCCTCTTCTAAGGCACCCATCTTATCATGAGGATCCCACCTGCACGACCTCATCAAAACCTAGTTATCTCCCA
>NW_027781432.1:0-290 GCF_054177405.1 Leptonychotes weddellii | reverse complement strand
TTTCTGAGATTAAGAATTCCTCATATCAGTGATGTCATATGATACATGTCTTTCTCTGATTGACTTAATTTCGCTCAGCATGATACCTTCTAGTTCCATCCACGTCATTACAAATGGCAAGATTTCATTCCTTTTGATGGCTGCATAATATGGTTCTTTAAATTTGCTTACAGGAAGGTTCAATCTTTGTGTTCTTGGTAAAGTTCTGTAGGTTTTCACAAACCCATACTGTCATGCATCCACCATTACAGATTGGCTCACCATCCTAACAGTCCCCTGGGTTCCCCTTT
>NW_027781431.1:0-3526 GCF_054177405.1 Leptonychotes weddellii | reverse complement strand
GGCCCCTCCCCCAGAAGACCAGCACACACAACTCGCTGGCCCCAAGTTTACCGGTCGCAGAGGGCTGCAGACCTTCAGCTCCGGGGGAAAGAGGATCGACCTTCCATTTTACTTTTATTCATTATTTCCTTTATTACAATTTTTTTCATTTATTACAGTTTCCAAATCCTTTAAAAAATATTTTATTGTTAATTTATTTAATTTTAATTTTTATGTAAATACTTTTTGTAAAAAAATGTTTTTGTTTACTTTTATCTTATTTTATTTATTTTGGGACCTAGATTCTTTTAACAGGCTGACCAAAACATACTCAGGGTCTAGTTTTTCTTGTTTTTGTTTTGTTTTTCTTGTTAATTTTCTTTTTCTTCTTTTTTTTGTTTTGTTTTATGTTTTGTTGTTGTTTTTTCTCTTTATTCATTTCTTTTCTGGACAAAATGATGAGATGGAGGAATTCACCTGAAAAGAAAGAACTCAAGGTAGAAGTCATGGCCAGGTATTTAATCAATACAAATAAAATTAAGATGTCTGACCTAGAATTTAAAACAATTATTATAAGGATACTAGTGGGCTTGAAAAAAGCATGGAAGACACTAGAGAATCCCTTACTGTAGAGATAAAAGAACTAAAATCTAGTCAGGCCAAAATTCAAAATGCTATAACCAAGACACAATCCCAAATGGAGGTCATAAAAATGAGGCTGGATGAAGTGGTGGAGTGAATCAGTGATACAAAAGATAAAATTATGGAAAATAATGAAGCTGAAAAGAAGAGGGAAAGAAAGGTAATGGACCACAAAGGTAGACTTAGGGAACTCAGCGACTTATTTAAATGTAATAGCATTTGTATCATAGGAGTCCTAGAAGATGAAGAGAGAAAAAAGGAGGAAGAAGGTTATTGGAGCAAATTATAGCTGAAAACTTCCCTAATCTGGGGAAGGACACACACATCAAAATCCAAGAAGCTCAGAGAACTCGCACTGAATTCAACAAAAGCTGACTGTTGCCAAGGCATATCATAGTCAAATTCACAAAATATATTAACAAGGAAAGAATCCTGAGAGCAAGCAAGGGAGAAAAAGTCTTTAACCTACAAGGGAAGACAGATCAGATTCACAGTGTATCTGTCCACAGAGACTTGGCAGGCCAGAAAGGAGTGGAAGGAAATATTCAACGTGCTGAATGGGAAAAACATGCAGCCAAGAATTCTTTATCTAGCAAGACTCTCATTCAGAAGAGGATAAGAGAAAATGCATAGAAGGAGACATAAAGAGTTTCCCAGATAAACAAAAACTAAAGGAGTTTGTGAACACTAAACCAGCCCTGCAAGAAATTTTAAGGAGGACTCTTTGAGTGGAGAAAAAGAGACCAAAAGCAACAAAGACTAGAACAGACCAGAGAACATCACCAGAAACACCAACTCTATAGGGAACACAATGGCACTAAATTCATGTCTATCAGTAATCATTCGGAATGTAAATGGACTAAACGCACCAATCAAAAGACATAGGGTATCGGAATGAATAAAAAAATAGATCCATCTACATGCTGCCTACAAGAGACTCATTTTAGACCTAAAGACACATGCAGACTGAAAGTAAGGGGATGGAGAACCATCTATCATGCTAATGAACATCAAAAGAAAGCCGAGGTGCCATACTTATATCAGACAAACTAGATTTTAAAACAAAGACTGTAACGAGATGAAGAAGGTCGCTATATCATAATTAAGGGGTCTATCCATCAAGAAGACCTGACAATTTATGCCCCCAACTTGGGAGCACCCAAATATATACATCAATTAATAATAAACATAAAGAAACTCATTGATAATAATACAGTAATAGTTAACACCCCACTTACAGCAATGGACAGATCATCTAAGCAGAAGATCAACAAGGAAACAATGGCTTTGAATGACACACTGGACCAGATGGACTTCACAGATATATTCAGAACATTTCATCTAAAGCAGCAGAATACACATTCTTCTCAAGTGCACATGGAATATTCTCCAGAATAGATCACATACTGGGTCACAAATCAGGCCTCAACAATTACAAAAAGACTGAGGTCATACTGTGCATATTTTCAGGCAACAATGCTGTGAAACCTGAAGTCAGCCACAAGAAAAAATTTGGAAAGACCACAAACACATGGAGGTTAAAGAGCATCCTACTAAAGAATGAATGGCTTAACCAGGAAATTAAAGAAAAATTTAAAGAAATACACAAGGAATCAAATGAAAATGAAAGCACAGACAGTCCCAAACCTTCAGAATACAGCAAAGGCAGTCTTAAGAGGGAAGTATATTGCAATATAGGCTTACCCCAAGAAGCAAGAAAAGTCTCAAATACCCATCCTAAACTTACAGTAAAAGAGCTAGAAAAGGAACAACAAATAAAGCCTAAAGCCAGCAGAAGGGAAATAATACAGACTAGAGCAGAAATAAATGATACAGAAACAAAAAGAAAACAGTAGAATGGATTAACAAAACTAAGAGCTGGTTCTTCAAAAGAATCACTAAAATTGATAAACCCTTAGCAAGACTTAGCAAAAAGAAAAAAAGACCCAAATACATAAAATCATGAATGAAAGAGGAGAGATTACAAACACACCAGAAATACAATTATAAGAGAATACTATGAAAAATTATATGCCAACAAACTGGGCAACCAGGAAGAAATGGACAAATTCCTAGAAACTTACAAACTACCAAAACTGAAACAGGAAGAAACAAAATTTGAACAAACCCCCATAACCAGCACAGAAATTGAAGCAGTAACCAAAAATCTCCCAACAAACCAAAGTCCAGGGCTGGATGGCTTCCCAGAGGAATTCTACCAGACATTTGAAGAAGAGTTAATACCTATTCTTCTCAAAGTGTTCCAAAAAATAGAAATGGAAGGAAAACTTCCAGACTCATTCTACAAAGCCAGTATTACCTTGATTCCAAAAGCAAAGACCCCACTAAAAAGAATTACATGCCAGTATCCCTGATGAACATGGATAGAAAAATTCTCAACAAGAAACTAGCAAATCGAATCCAACAGTACATTAAAAGCATTATTCACCATGATAAAGTGGGATTTATTCCTGAGCTGCAGGATGGTTCAATATTAACAAGTCAATCAACGTGACACACCACATTAATAAAAGGAAGGATAAGAACCATACAATCCTCTCAATGCAGAAAAAGCATCTGACAAAGTACAGCATCCTTTCTTGATAAACCCCTCAACAAAGTAGGAATAGATGGAACATACTTCAACATCATAAAGGCCATCTATGAAAGACCCATAGCTAATACCATCCTCAGTGTAGAAAAACTGGAGTCCTTCCCCTAAGGCCAGGAACAAGACAAGCGGGGAGAAACTGAGAGCCTTTTTTTTTTTTTTATTCTTATGTTAATCCCCATACATTACATCATTAGTTCTAGATGAAGTGTTCCATGATTCATTGTTCGTGCACAACACCCAGTGCTCCATGCAGAACGTGCCCTCCTCAATACCCACCACCCGGCCACCCCA
>NW_027781430.1:0-290 GCF_054177405.1 Leptonychotes weddellii | reverse complement strand
TGACTAGGAGGAAATACCTGTATTCTCTTAAACTAAGAAAGGAAGCTTTGAAAGGAGCTGTAGCGCTAAAAGACAACTATAGTGGGAAAGGCCAGATTAATTCATACACATATAATGATATTGTAGGGTATTTATGAGGGTGGATTGTATATCTATGGTTGTACTTATTAAGGGATTCACAAAACTACCTCAGGGTTCTCATTTCATTAACCCAAAACAGATGCACATTTTCTTTCTTTGCTTTAATCCTAAATCACAGCATATTCCATATATTGTGGTTTTGGCAGATT
>NW_027781429.1:0-290 GCF_054177405.1 Leptonychotes weddellii | reverse complement strand
GGTGGCTCAGTTGGTTAAGCGACTGCCTTCAGCTCAGGTCATGATCCCAGGGTCCTGGGATCGAGTCCTGCATTGGGCTCCCTGCTCTGCGGGGAGCCTGCTTCTCCCTCTCCCACTCCCCCTGCTTGTGTTCCCTCTCTCGCTGTGTCTCTCTCTGTCAAATAAATAAATAAAATCTTTAAAAAAAAAAAAAAAGAAAGAAAGTACACTTGGACTGACTGACTATGGATGATGCCAGTATGTTAACGGAACTAATTATCCAAGAAAACGACTTTTGACCAGGAGACTAG
>NW_027781428.1:0-290 GCF_054177405.1 Leptonychotes weddellii | reverse complement strand
TCTCTCTCTCTGTCAAATAAATAAATAAAATCTTTTAAAAAAAAAGAAGTCAACAACAATAAAAAGACAAACCAATTTTAAAAAGGGTTCTAAAGATCTGAATAGATATGTCTCCACAGGAAATATACAAATGGCCAATAAGCACATGAAAATATGTTCAGAATCTTTAGCCATTAGGAAATTCAAACCCAAACCACAGTGAGACATGGCTTCATAGACACTAGGGTGGCTATTATTAAAACACACAGATAAGAACATGCGTTTGGCAAGGATGTGTGGAAACTGGAAGC
>NW_027781427.1:0-290 GCF_054177405.1 Leptonychotes weddellii | reverse complement strand
TCACCGATGTCCTCTTTTCTCTCCCCAGGATTCCATCCAGGATATACCACAATACCTTACATGCCATTCCTTCTTTGGTGTCCTCTGGTATGTGACCATTTTTCAAGCCTTTCCTTGTTTTAGATAACCTTGACAGTTTTGAGGTATAGTGCTGGGTATTTTGTAGCCTTCTCTCAATTTGACTTTGTCTGGTGTTTTTTTCATGATCAGGCTGGGGGTATGGGGTTTTTTTTGGAGGAAGACTACAGAGGCAAAGTGCCTTTCTCATCACATGGCATGATATGTATATA
>NW_027781426.1:0-290 GCF_054177405.1 Leptonychotes weddellii | reverse complement strand
GCAAGAGCCCCATGATGTTAATAAGACCCAGATTCTTTTTATCTTTATGGTCCACTAGCCTTAGCATGTGGACATGTTTTATCATGATCTCAAAATAGCTGCCAGTGTTCCAGAAATTACACACGATATCCACATTTGAGACAGAACGGGATATCTGTTCCTTCTACCAGGAAAGCAAAATTTGACTTCACCCCACACCCAGCACATTTTTGCCTATCTCTTCACCCAGAAGTGGGTCATATGGCCCTGCTAGCTTCAAAGGAAGCTGGGAAAGCCATGAAAAGGATCGT
>NW_027781425.1:0-290 GCF_054177405.1 Leptonychotes weddellii | reverse complement strand
GTTTTCTAAGATGATGTCTTGTTTGAGAAAGAGGGGGAGAGATTTCCTATTTCCTATGCAGTGGTGGGGTCCAGAGGTTACTATCTGTTCTAGTGGAATTATCATGGAATCAGTTTAAAAATCCAAATGCATAAAGTGCACCACTCAATTTTTTTATTCATAAGCTAATACTTTGAAAAGTTATATTTCAGTTTTTTTTTCTTTTTTGCAGCTACATTGGAAAATGGTAGAAGGGAAAGGTTTGAAGTAGATATCATATTTTCTGCTGATATATCCATTATAATGGCTCT
>NW_027781424.1:0-290 GCF_054177405.1 Leptonychotes weddellii | reverse complement strand
TAGCCCATCTCCTTCCCCATCTGAATCTGTTCAGTCCCCAAGACCTTCAGAGTGATCTTCCAGATCTTCTTGGCACCATCTCTTCCTTTCCTCCCTTCTTGCCTCCGGTGCCCTATTTCAAGTCCTCAGCATCTCTCTTCCAGACTGATCACAGCCCCCCAACTAACTATCCCAACTCCAAAAAGATCAAGTTCCAGAATGCTTGGCACAGGCTGCAAAGCCCACCATAAAGGGTCCTGGCTGCCTCCCCAGCCTCACCCTGGTGTGACATCTCTGCCTGCGCCCAGCAG
>NW_027781423.1:0-290 GCF_054177405.1 Leptonychotes weddellii | reverse complement strand
TGTTGTTAAACCGCTATTGGTATTAAGAAAATCAACTATCACTCTGTGATAGATGAGTTAATGATGGTTATTTTGTCTTTTGGAAAGATATTCAATGTTGGTAAAACATGGCAATTAAACACACATTCTGACTTTAAAACAAGACAGGACACAAGAAACAATGTTTTGTACATTGGACAATACAGGAATGAGGAATAACCATTTAAACAAACTTAACAAAGCCAAAAACTAAGTGTCTGCCTATAAGGATGGGGTTGAGGAAAGGGCTGGAGCACAGTCTTGAAAGCAGA
>NW_027781422.1:0-290 GCF_054177405.1 Leptonychotes weddellii | reverse complement strand
GGGAAGAAACTGTTCAAACAAAAATATATCTTGCATTTCTTCAAGTTAAAAACCGTTAGTGGACAACTGAGCTGGCTCTAATATTTATACATTAAATACAATTTGGCTTCTTACTTCTGAAAGCAAACTCTCCAGAGACATAGGATCCATCTTGCTGTAGACATTCCATAGACTCAAACTCACATCCTGCAACTGCAACATAAGGGTAAAAACATATAAATAAATGAGTCAATATCACTATGACAACCAAAAGTATCATAAATGACTATTTTGGTGAAAATTCAGTGATT
>NW_027781421.1:0-290 GCF_054177405.1 Leptonychotes weddellii | reverse complement strand
GGGCCCTCCGAGGCGCCTCACCTGCCCCCCGTCCTTGGAGCGTGCGTGCGCTGGCCTTCCCGTTCCCAGAGGCTGCTCCCAGGATGCGGCCTCCAGACAGCGGTGGGGCTGAGAACGCCTGCAGGGTCTACGTGCCCGAGCCCAGGCAAGGCCTCGGCACCGACCTTCCAGATGCCTTGTGTGCATCGGAGACCTACCTGCTGGCCGCTGCCCGAGGTTGACCCGCCGCCTACCAACTGGAGGCGCCACCCTCGACTTGTGTGTCTCCCTGCCCTCCGCGAAAGGGGAGG
>NW_027781420.1:0-3526 GCF_054177405.1 Leptonychotes weddellii | reverse complement strand
TCCATGAGTCTTTAGTGGGTACTGTAGCTTTGTTTGGCCTTCTTCCCTCCCTTTTCTACTCCCCAACTATGGGTCTTTCCTGGGAATACTAAGAAATCCCTTTGATGTCTTTCTCATGGTCTACTTCTGAGGAACCTAAACTAAGACAGTACCATTTCAGTTCCACATAAGTATTTTTAATGCTTCCTTGATTCATGAAACTCAGAAAAGAAACAAATTCCTATTTATTGCAGGGTGGCACATGATCTGGAGCCACAGTTTAATCTAAGGAACACTGCTAGTGTTACTTTCTTGTTGATTTTCATGAAAACGCTACTTTGAGACAAAATTATGAGATACGTGACTTGGAAAAAAGGAGAAAATGTGTCACCCATATAATCATTTGAACCAAATTGCCTTCTGAGGAATAACTCAAGGTCCCTCAAAACTGGAGAAAGAATTTGTGTTATCTGTCATCTACGAACTCCCTGAGAACAGATCTCCCTCCCACTGATGAATGAGGTGAGGGAGGAGGTGGGTGCCAGGAAAAGTTTCATCTCTGAGCTGCAGAGTGCTGGGTCTGCCCTCTGAGTGACTTCTCTCCAGGCCCTGCCTCTCTAGCCCCTGTGATAGTCTAGTGTACTCATTCTCCTGCCCACCACTGCTCCTTGCCCACAGTTCAAGGATATACCCACTCTGTTGGCTAGAAAAAAGGAAGATATAGCAGAGTGGGCATGGTCCTTTGCTTCACACCTGTGGCTTAATAACCAACAGAAGTTTATTTCCTTGTCATGGAAAGTCCAGTCAATAGTGGTGTAGGAGCTCGGGTCCATGCAATCATTCAGGGATTCAGGCTAACGGAGATCCTGCTATCTTCAGCACAAATCTTTCCTGTAGCTCTTGGTCTTGACAGTGGCAGATGGGGAGAAAGAGCCAGAGAGAGTCATACCAGGTGGCCTAGAAATGACACACCTCACTTCTGCTCATCGCATTGGCAAGAATTTTGATGCCTGATGCCTCCATCATTTTTGATCATTTTGAACCTAGAGAGAAGGGACAAGTGTAGGAGAAGCAAGATTTCAGAGGCCAATAAATGTTTTCTGGTAAGCAAATAATAATAGCTATCATGATTTTATGCTTGGAAACTTCCTATTGAGTATTTATACTGAGGCTTTGTGACATTAGTACTTGTAGCAAATCCCCTGTAAATGTTTTTCATCAGAATGCATGTGACACATTTCCTCATATCTGCTAAAAATTGATTTTTCATGGAGCAAACCATTTTGGGAGGTAATGCGTCTTGAAACACTGCATCCGCAGCATCCATACTTACTGCTTGAGCTGAGTGTTTTCACTTGCTTGTCCAAGTGGGCTGGGAGTGTTTGCTCTGTAACCAGGAACATGTTACACTTGGAAAATATCTGTTCTGCCTTTTGTTTTATAGATATGTCCCTGGTTTACAATGCAAAAATGATTTCTTTCTGTACCTCCAAGTCATTTTTTTCCCATCATTCTCTAAACCCAATTTATTTTCCCACTATTTTTTTCTCCTATCAATCCTGCTCATGGTCTGATAGCTGGATCTCAAGTTATCTTCATTTCAAAAGTACATGAACTTACTAACCTGACACCCCCAAATATGGACAACCACTTCCTCTTTTAACCACCGAAATGCCATGGTGACAGGGCCATTGCTTTATGGCCCCTTTCTAGAAGAAATGTCCTCAGTTGTCATTCCATAGACTATCAGTGTGCATCTTCTAGAAGCACATTTTTTCCCTTGTTATAGCCTGAACATCAGTCTTTGGGTAGCAATTGTTGTGATTTTTATGATTAACATATTTGGCAGCTCATCCATTTATTCATTTGCTTACTTACTCATGCAACAGAACTTTATGAGTTTGCTGCATGTCATTATTAGACTTTGCTAATGGCTGTCAAAAATTGCAAGAAGTCTTGTTGGAGAATAGCATCAAAGAGCTGATAGGAAAATAAAAGGGAGTGTGAATGATTCACCTTCTCAAAGCTTAGAGGTGAACAGAGAGTTAAACGGAGGAATGAAGAAATGAAGAGAAACCTGGGGTCAAATTCCTCTTCAAATGTGAAGTCCAGGAGACCCTCTTAGCCTGCTGTCACTCCCCAGGCTTCCTGGATGCATCAGCCCTCACTCCCCACTCCCCTGTCAGATACACTGGGTGGGGCCAGTTCAGTGCACTCTGCTTCAGTCTTAAAGACCCCTCTAGTATATATCCAAGCACATGTGGCTCTGCTCTGCTCCTTGAGTCAGATGTGCTCCATAAGCAAGTTGTCTTTGTTCCCAAATTCATTCTTAACATTGTATAATTTGTTTGAATATTATCTAAGCCAACGAGATGTGAGGACAAAAGAAGAAATAATGGTTGCTTGAATGGCGAGTACGTTGAGTGGTTTGGAAAGAATCACTAGCCTGAACCCTCCGTGAGCCACAATGAACTTATACTTACAAGTGCAGTATATCATGAACAGACACAGTCCAGAGTTGTTTTTTAAAATGTCGACCGTTAAGATCTTTTAAAAGGGGGTAAAGGTTAATAAGATTCATAACATAGGCAAGAAAAGGACAGACAAGTCAGTTCATAAAAGAATCCTATGTACATATCACATAGAAGAGCTTATCACAAGTTGTTATCAAAGATATGCAAATTATAATTAGAATTGACTGTTTCATGTAAAACTGGCGGATGGAAAATAAGAGTCCGTGCTGCAAAGAATAATGTAAGAAGGCATTCCTCTTCACTCTTGAAATGAGTTTGTACGGAGGAAAGTTTCCTTAAAAGCATTGGTTCATATGTATCAAGAGCCATAAAAAACATTATTTCCTTTAAACTTAATGACCCTACTTCTTGTAATTTATTCTAAATAATCAGATATTTGGTCAAAGATGAATGCACAAAGACATTCCTCACAGCATTATTACAGCCAAAGATTTGAAGCCACCCAAATGTGCTAAATTAGGAGAAATATATATATACATACATATATATACATATATATGTATGTATTTATATATTTATGTGCATATATATGGAAATTACATAGCCATTGAATATCAGATACTCAAACAATAGTAAATGATATGTGGAGTTACCTACTTTATCATTTGAAAAGAAAAAAACTCACAAATTTATGTATACAAAATGATGTCATTTAATTTAAATGACCCTACATATTCATATTTATGAATTGAAAAAAAGAAGTAATAAGGAAATATACCAGAGTGTTGACTAGGATATTGAGATAATTTTTCTTCTTTTATATTTTTATTTACTTTTCTAATTTTCTGCAGTGAAGATTTTATATATATTTATATATAAATCATGGTTTTTCATATAAATGTTTTTCTGCTCAGATGCCAGAAGGGCTGCCCTGAGGTGCTGCTCTTCATCAAAGGACTAACAGCATGAGGGTCTATAAACACTGGAGCTTTCTTATCCTCTGATCAGGGTAACTCTGCCACGTGACCCTCACAGTCCAGAGATCCCTGTGGTATTGAGAGGACATTTGCTGG
>NW_027781419.1:0-290 GCF_054177405.1 Leptonychotes weddellii | reverse complement strand
CCTTTTATTTCTTTTTCTTGCCTTTCTGCACTGGCTATCACCTCCAATACAATGTTTAATGGAAGTGATGAGAGTAGACATCTTTGCCTTAGTTCTGATTTTAGGAAGAAAGCACTTAATCTATCACCATGATATTAGCTCTAGATTTTTCATAGATGCCCTTTATTAGGTTAGGGAAGTTTCCTTCTCTTCCTAGTATGCTTACACTTTTTATTTTAAAATCATAAATGGATGTGGAATTTGATAACTTTTTTCTGCTTTTACTGAGGTGATTATTTGTTGTTGTTGTT
>NW_027781418.1:0-290 GCF_054177405.1 Leptonychotes weddellii | reverse complement strand
TTATATGTTAAAAAAAAAAAAAAGATAGTAAGGGAAAAATGAAGGGGGGGAATCTAAGGGGGAGACGAACCCTGAGACACTATGGACTCTGAGAAACAAACTGAGGGTTGTAGAGGGGAGGGGGTGGGGGATGGGTTAGCCTGGTGATGGGTATTAAAGAGGGCACGTACTGAATGGAGCACTGGTATGCGTAAACAATGAATCATGGAACACTACATCAAAAACTAATGATGTAATATATGTTTATTTAACATAATAAAAAAATGTAAAATAAAGTATAGTCACAATTA
>NW_027781417.1:0-290 GCF_054177405.1 Leptonychotes weddellii | reverse complement strand
CTCCTGCGTTTCTGTTAAAACACGGGGCCCGTTTTTGATTTATCCACTCTCAGCTTCAAACTCAACCCTTTCACCTAGGAGTAAAAAAATTCTGGTTCCTAGAAAGGGGTTTTCCTGCGGCTTGTGTGACCGAGTTCTGCCTGTAGGGGGCGCCTGAGCCGTGGCAGGAGAAGACTCGCTTCCTGGTTCTGGGCAGCTGCCCCAGCAGGCTCCTGGGGGGCATGAGGCTTCTCCCGCACCAGGCTCCGCCCCGCACACAGCTTCTCGGGGACCAGGCTGCTGCAGGGCGG
>NW_027781416.1:0-290 GCF_054177405.1 Leptonychotes weddellii | reverse complement strand
TTGCCCCCTTTCTTTACCACTCTGCTCATGTATCCTTTTCCCTCACGCTTTTCACAGAACCTTCTTCATTCTCTTCACCCTTCCAACCCCCCCCCCCCCCGTTCTCAGTTAAATGTGTAATAGAAAGAATTGTGTAAAGGAAAGACCTGGGTGAGAATCCGCCACCTAGTAGTTCTGTGATCTGGAGCCTGTTATCGACTGGCTCTGGGCATCCAATTCCTCACTTCTAAAATATAACTAAAGCATTTAACACGTCGTTTCTGGCACATAGGCGTTCAAGTGGTGGCTCT
>NW_027781415.1:0-290 GCF_054177405.1 Leptonychotes weddellii | reverse complement strand
TTTTTTTTTTTTTTTAAGATTTTATTTATTTATTTGAGAGAGAGAATGAGAGACAGAGAGCACGAGAGGGAAGAGGGTCAGAGGGAGAAGTAGACTCCCCGCCGAACAGGGAGCCCGATGTGGGACTCGATCCCGGGACTCCAGGATCATGACCTGAGCCGAAGGCAGTCGCCCAACCAACTGAGCCACCCAGGCGCCCTGGAATCACTTGAGTTCTTAAAAATTCTGTTCAATGGGGCGCCTGGGTGGCTCAGTTGGTTAAGCGACTGCCTTCGGCTCAGGTCATGATC
>NW_027781414.1:0-290 GCF_054177405.1 Leptonychotes weddellii | reverse complement strand
TTTATTGGAAAGTCCTGGTTTTGTAAAGGTTTTCATTATCCTCAAAATACCCGCTTTCTGATACTAGACTTCTTCTGAAAAGAGTTGTGGGAGGCCCCTCCATATAGGATACTTTTAGGCATTCATTATATGACAGACAGTATAAGCCACCACAGTCTTTTCCCCATTCATGTAGTGGTGGTAGGAACTAGAAAGAAGGGTAAGCGGGAGACCCATGTGTTGCTCTCTCCTGTGCGCAGAACAGACATGCCCGATCCGGATTGCGTGAGACCGCAGATGTCTCTGTGGTC
>NW_027781413.1:0-290 GCF_054177405.1 Leptonychotes weddellii | reverse complement strand
GAGTGTGTACAGTTGTGCAAAGACTGCCTGATGGTGTAGTAGATCTCTTAGAAAATAGTGTATTCTCATGTCAAAACAGGTCTTATGATACGCAGCTGTTGATTAAGTATCACAACTTTGAATTGTTTGAGCATTTGCCCAGAAGTGACTGAGCAGCCTGGAAGAGTCAAGATTATTTTGTCTCTGCTACCAGAAGAAACGGGGGCTCATGAATATGTTGAGTGCAGCTGTGGAGGAATATATGTTGCATCTCTGCACAGGTAAATTTTAACCTTGGGCAGAAGACCTGT
>NW_027781412.1:0-290 GCF_054177405.1 Leptonychotes weddellii | reverse complement strand
GGATCGTTCTTTCCTGTGCAGAGCTGTCCTGCACACTGTAGGATGTTTATCGGCATCCCTGGCCTCTGCGCACTAATTGTCAGTAGTCCCCCCCCGCCCCACACACCAGTGGTGACAACCAAAATTGTCTCCAGATATTGCCAAACATGCCCTGGGAGAGACAGATCACTCCTCTCCATCTCTGTTGAGAACTACTGATCTAGATACTCTAAGGAGATGGATCTAAAGATTTTGGGAATAAGAGGAGAACTGGGAGAAGTAAAATATGCTTTTAAAAAGGCACACAAGGG
>NW_027781411.1:0-290 GCF_054177405.1 Leptonychotes weddellii | reverse complement strand
ATAGGTACCATAGTATCTGAGATTAGATGAAATGCAGTAATTTTTTTTTTAAACCAAAATTTCATAGAACTTTTGGCCTACTTATTAATAACCACTTGGATGGGGCACCTGAGTGGCTCAGTCGTTAAGCATCTGCCTTTGGCTCAGGTCATGGTCCCAAGGTCCTGGGATCGAGCCCCGCATCAGGCTCCCTGCTCTGTGGGAAGCCTGCTTCTCCCTCTCCCACTCCCCCTGCTTGTGTTCCCTCTCTTGCCGTGTCTCTCTCTGTCAAATAAATAAATAAAATCTTT
>NW_027781410.1:0-290 GCF_054177405.1 Leptonychotes weddellii | reverse complement strand
CCTCCCAGGACCTGGCACCCAGAGTGTAGAGTCTTGTTGGTCTACTCACATGTTGGACAAGGAATTTTTCAAATATCAGAACAAGCAACTCTCCAGGTTGGCCCCAGATAGTTCTTGTTACCATCATACATGCCTGGTTAGAACAGGGATGATGGGGAGGAAGGGGGAGAGATGCCCATCCCAGGCCTACCCCACTCCCCGGCCAAGCTCAGACCAACTTGTAGGAAGAGCACCAGCTTCTGGAACCAGACCAGTCGGGATTCAATTGTCACCTCCTCCATGGCCCAGCT
>NW_027781409.1:0-3526 GCF_054177405.1 Leptonychotes weddellii | reverse complement strand
TGTTGCTGTTCCCCTTCGGGACTTGGAGGGGACCCAGGGCAGCCAGCATCCTCAGGGACACCCTTCAGATCCACTGCTGCCCGATGGGTGGGCTGATCGCCATTTCCTGCTCCCCTCTTTGGCTGGACTCCCCAGGTCCCGGCACCGGCGTGCTCTGCAGGGAGGTCAGGCGGGGGGACGGCCTGCAGCCCGGGTCTGGCCCTGGACGGGGACTGGCTGGCTTGATCTTTCGGGACCGGCTCCATGCATGCCTTTGACAGCTCCAGCCTTTCTTCCCCCTCCTTCTCCTGCCCTTTCTGCCTCCATCTCGAAACTTCTTGGTTGAGCGGTTCGGGTCCTTCTGGAAAAGGAGTGTTTTCACTCCGGTCCTTCGTTCTTTTCGTCAGAAGCTGTTCTCCATCCTTCTCCGATGTTCTGAGGATGGGTTTTTCCCCAGGGACCTGGGGCAGGTCAGGAGGCTGGCTCAGTTCCTTCAGTGCCTTCCTCAGAAAGTTGACAGTGTCCCTAAGCACCAGCCTGCTCAGCTCTGTGTTCATTGCCGACAAGCACAGGGCTTGTAACAAGGGAGGACTGGCCACCACCGCGGGTGGCCTGAGGGTGGCCTCGGCTTGTGTGGTTGGGCCACTCTCCTCACGGCGGGCTCCACACACTTCGTGACGGGCAGAGCCCCTGTGGCCCAGCGCCTTCGCACTTCTTCGAGTGAGTTGTCTCTTCACTAGGAGAACCAGCAGCACAGTCCATAGGAGCACCGCCCAGGGAAACACGGGGAGACTCGGGCTATGTCCCCAGCTTCCCGAAATCAGCAGCAGCGCCCCCCACAGGTGCACCAACACCTGGCAAGTGGATCCGGCGGCTGAGGGGGGGCCCTCCATGGCTGCGTTGGACTCCACAGCTCTGTCTCCAAGTGCCAGAGTCCTGTGGCTGCAACTGACCACTCAGAACCCTGTGGAGAGTTCCACCTATGAGGTCAACGGTGCCCGGCAACCAGGGCAGAGCAGTTGGGCTGGGGGAGGGGAGGCCAGCCAGGTTCCAGAAAACAGTTGCCCCTGACTTTGCCGTGAAGTAGAAAGTTGTCTCAATCACACAAGCCCTGGGGAAGGTGGGAAGGGCTGATCCCGGCCCGGAGCTCAGCCACTCAGGCCCACCTGGCCCTACAGCAAACCTAGGGGCTCAAGGCAGGGCCAGGTCACGTCCGTCCGTGCTCACAAGACAATCAGGGCAGAGTGTTCAGGCCTCCTTCCTGGGCGAGGCCCGTTCTCCTGATCTGAAGTTTCCCTCATCTGCAGGGACCCTGGTCCTGTCTGCAAAGGTCCCAGGTGCTCCCTCCTCTGAGGCTCCCTCCCTCCTCTGTGTGGTCACTGTGGGCTGGCAGGTCACTGTGGGTCTGAGACCGAGGGTGTCCCCAAAGGTATTGCCTAAGAGAGCAGGATTCCAGTGCTAACAACTCAGGAGAAATCCACCGGAACCGGCCGGGTCTGACACTTCCGTGGACCTGTGGAGCCAGCCTGTCCTTGTTCAATCCACGTGTTCCTGCAACAGGGTGACTTTGGTACAGGAGACCCGGTGACCCGGGCTGTTTCCCTAGGGGGCCCTGCGTCTACAGCCTGTGCCTCCCAAGGAGGGCCTGTGGGTGGCCAGCAGCCTTTCCTCCTCACCCGATAGTTTGGGGTCCATCAGAAGCCTGGTAGTAGGCTTGTTGCTCTGGGAGGGGTAGGAACGGCCTGCCCTTCCAGGAGGGTGCGCTGCCCGTGAGTCCTGGGTGAGGGAGCACCCTCGATTTGTCACCCTAGCAATGGATGGAGGACCCTTCTAAGCCTAACTCAGGGCACAGTCACTCGTACAGTTTCCCAGAGGGTCAACTTTTGGTGGTTAGGCAAGAGTTCTGGTGGGGTTTTATGTCAGGGGATGGCAGAGCCTGGGGATTTAGTGTCCTCACTACGATGTCATGAACCTGAGGATGGGGTGGGGGTTGGCTTTGAGAACCACGCCTGGGAGCATCTCACTGGACATTCTCCTGCAGGATATGTGGTTGAACAGTCTGGTCTGTGCCTAGGAGTCAGGGCCCTCCTGCACAGCTCCGATTCCACAAACACTCTCCCCTGCAGGCTTCCTCTCCCTCAGACAGTTAGCTGGTAGAACTCGGCATCAACTTGGCTCAGGAAGAAAAAAGGGCCTTCTCTCTCCAGCCTATGTTTTACAAATCTAACAGATGGCGAAATGCCACCTTACTGTCTCATCCCATTCAGCAGCTCTGGTGGTCCCAGACGGGGCAGAGACTTTATTTCAGGTGACAGACTCTGGGTCAGGCCTGAAATGAGACATTTGGGAGGCGTGGGGAACAGAAGTGCCCGTTCGCTTCAGTCTTTTTTTTTTTTTAACAAAAAGCAAAGATCTTTATTGATAAGTAACTTTCTTTTTTAATTTTAATTCAATTAGCCAACATATAGTACATCATTAGTTTCAGACACAGAATTCAGTGATTCATCAATTGCATAGAACACCCAGTGCTCATCACATCAGGTGCCCTCCTTAATGCCCATCACCAATTTATCCAACGTCCCCAGCTCCCCTCCACCAACCCTCAGTTTGCGTGCTATCGTTAAGAGTCTCTCATGGGTGCCTTGGTGGGTCAGTTGGTTAAGCGTCTGCCTTCGGCTCAGGTCATGATCACAGGGTCCTGGGATCGAGTCCCACGTTGGGATCCCTGCTCTGCGGGAGGCCGGCTTCTCCCTCTGCCGGACGCTCCCCCTGCTTGTTCTCTCTCTGTGTCACATAAATAAAATAAAATCTTAAAAAAAAGTCTCTCATGGTTCGTCTCCCTCTCTGATTTCTTTCCTTCCAGTTTTACCTCCCTTCACTTATGATCCTCTGTGCTGTTTCTCATATTCCACATATGAATGAAACCATATGATAATTGTCTTTCTCTGATTGACTTATTTCGCTCAGCATAATACCCTCTAGTTCCATCCACGATGATGTAATTGGTAAGATTTCATCCTTTTTGATGGATAAGTAATATTCCATTGTGTGTATATATATATATATATACACACATTGTGTGTATATATATATACATATATATATATGTGTATATATATATATATATATGTATATATATATAACACATCTTCTTTATCCATTCATCTGTTCATGGACATCTGGGCTCTTTCCACAGTTTGGCTATTGTGGACATTGCTGCTATAAACATCGGGGTGCACGTACCCCTTCAGATCACTACATTTGTATCATTGGGGTAAATACCCAGTAGTGCAGTTGCCGGGTAGTAGGATAGCTCTATTTTCAACTTTTCGAGGAACCTCCATACTATTTTCCAGAGTGGCTACACCAGCTTGCATTTCCACCAACAGTGTAGGAGGGTTCCGCTTTCTCCCCATCCTTGCCAAAATCTGTCATTTCCTGACTTGTTAATTTTAGCCATTCTGACCAGTGTGAGGTGATATCTCATTGTGGTCTTGATTTGTATTTCCCTGATACCAAGTGATGTGGGGCATTTTCATGTGTCTGT
>NW_027781408.1:0-13822 GCF_054177405.1 Leptonychotes weddellii | reverse complement strand
CAGAGTGGTTACACTGGTTTGCATTCCCATCAACAGTTTAAGAGGGTTCCCCTTTCTCCACATCCTCACCAACACCTGTTGTTTCCTGTGTTGTTAATTTTAGCCATTCTGATTGGTGTGAGGTGATATCTCATTGTAGTTTTGATTTGTATTTCCCTGATGATGAGTGATGTTGAGCATCTTTTCATGTGTCTGTTGGCCATATGGATGTCTTCTTTGGAAAAATGTCTATTCATGTCCCCTGCCCATTTTTTAACTAGATTATTTGTTTTTGGGGGGGTTGATTTGGACATTAACCCTTTATCAGATACGTCATTTGCAAGTATCTTCTCCCATTCCAAGGTTGCCTTTTAGTTTTGTTGATTGTTTCCTTCACTGCAGATTTTTTTAATTTAATTTAATTTAATTTAATTGTTATTTTTTAAAAATTTTTTTTAAAGATTTTATTTATTCATTTATTTGAGAGAGTGAGAGAGAGAGCACATGAGAGGGGGGAAGGTCAGAGGGAGAAGCAGACTCCCTGCCGAGCAGGGAGCCCGATGTGGGACTTGATCCCGGGACTCCAGGATCATGACCTGAGCCGAAGGCAGTCGCTTAACCAACTGAGCCACCCAGGGCCCTATTTTTTAAAGATTTTATATATTTGAGAGAGAGAGAGAATAAGAGAGAGAGAAAGAGCATGAGAGGGAGGAGGGTCAGAGGGAGAAGCAGACTTCCCACTGAGCAGGGAGACTGACGGGGGACTTGATCCCAGGACTCCAGGATCATGACCTGAGCCAAAGGCAGTCACTCAAACACTTGAGCCCCCCAGGTGCCCAAGAATTTTTTTTTTTTTTTATGAAAAGAGCATCATTGAACTTCGGGATAGAAACAACCCAAACATCCATCAATAGGTGGGTGGATACACACATTATGGTATATTCATACAATGGAATACTGCTCTGCAATAAAAAGGAATAAACTATCCACATATACAAAATGGATGTATTCCAATACAGGGCTCAATCCCAGGACCCTGAGATCATGACCTGAGCCAAAGTCAGACACTTAACTGATTGAGCCACCCAGACGCCCCTAAATATGTACTATTTTTTCTATGTCAGTTATACCTCAATGGAAAAAACAAACTGACCCAGAGTGGTAATTCAATAAAATTTAGCTAATATGAACACACAGACACACACACAAATGCAAACACATAGGTAAGAAATACTGGGAGCTCATCATTTTCTAATTATTTTACTGCATTTTATTATCTGGATTCTTGGGGTTATCTCCATCTACTGCATCTGTATGGTGGCAATATTATATAATGATGTGCCACTAAGCATCTCTTCACGACTCTGTGTTCACTGGCATCATGCTGGTACCCTGAAATTGGTTATGTTGGAAATATTTACATCATGGAAGTTAACAAATACTACAAATCATGGCCACTCCCCTCCCCACCTCCCACCCACATCCCAAGAGCCTGTTAGCTGGTTAGAGACAGGTCTAAAACCCGGTGTCCTATTCCCACATCCAGTGATCGTGTCACCAGACCATGCCCCCCATCTCACCAGCATAACTACAGACTGCTGAGAGACACACTGGGACGGGGGGTGTGAAGCAGAGACTGAAAGGGTTCTTTCCTCCTGCCCTTCAACCAGAGGAACAGTACTAATTAAGACTGTGAAGGAAGTAAAACTAGAAATAATATAAACTCTCCAGGTTTGTACTTTCCAAAAAAAAAAAAAAAAAGGCTGTGAAGCACAGGACATGTTCCTCGTTTCTTTTCATTTTCACTTCTTCACTAGCCCCTCAACTCCCTTTCCAACTCCTTTTCACCTGATAAAGAAATGGATCTGCTGTTAGAGAGCAGTGCTGGACAGAAGGACTACGTTATCTATGCTGGGACTTCAGCAGTCAATGAAAATGTTTGTTCTCTGATGATAATATATGAATATGGTAACTGTATGTCTGCCCCCTAGCAGGTATATAGCTTAAAGATGACATTTGTGTATTTCCATGGCTTTTGGATAACATGGGAAGAATATTTGAAATCTGGATTTTACCAGAAAATCCACATAAGCTAATTCCTCAGTCTTCAACAGCCTGTGGGTACAAATGGGCTTAAATAAGCAATCAATCCAATTTCACATTACACACACACACACACACACACACACACACACACACACCTGCCATCACAGGGCTTCCAGCCTCCCTCAAACTTCCCGGGCCATGCCTCACACCAGCTTGGGAAGCCCTCTTATATGCTCTGGAACTCTGGTCCCCTGGTTAACACGCTGTCTGAGAAAGGAAGCCCCTGGAAGTGGTGCCTTCCTTTGTTGCCCACATCCAATGTGATGTTGAATCTGTTGAAAGTGCCATGTTTCACTGCTTTCAGAGCTGCCAAATATGATGTCGGGTCATGCTGAACTGTGAGAAAACGTGGAGAAGTCCCCTTCTTGCTTATACCGAGCTGTGTTCCCTTGGCTCCTAGAGTGCCATATTAAGTACTCCTTGGAATTCTTTTTGTAGCTCCTCTTTCTAGCAGATTCCACTAGGAATTAATGGAGCTGAGCTAGAGGACAAGTATCCAAGACATGACATACTATTTTCTCCATCTTTGGCCTCTTTGGTGTGACTTGGGTGGCTAGGGGTGGGGTGGGGTGGTGCAGGGTGGATTGTGCAGTTGTAGGAAATAGCAAGGTAGGAAAGAAAAAAAGCAAGTTAAAAATCAGGTCCAGGGATGCCTGGGTGGCTCAGTCGGTTAAGCATCTGTCTTCGGCTCAGGTCATGATCCCAGGGTCCTGGGATGGAGTCCTGTATCCAGCTCCTTGCTCAGCAGGGGGCCTGCTTCTCCCGCTGCCTGCCACTCCCCCCTGCTTGTGTTCTCTTTCTCTCTGTCTCTGACAAATAACTAAAATCTTAAAAAAAAAATCAGGTCCAGACATGTCTAAATGCTGGGTTTTTTCCCCTAAGGGCTTAAGTTTATTCATTTAAGTAATCTCTACACCCAATGTGGGGTTCGAACTCACGACCCCAAGATCAAGAGCTGCATGCTTTTCTCCTGAGCCAGCCAGGTGCCCCTAAATGCTGGTTTTGACTCGCTAAGGGCCTACTATATTCAGTCATGTGAATAACTTTCAGTTATTCCTACAGTGGTAAAAACTGGTCTTATTTAAACTCTCTGACCTAATTCTCATTACAGAGATGAGATATCAGGGCAGCACATACAGAGATGGTCTTTGGTTGCCTAAGGAAATTAAAACAAGTATTGAATCATATTGCCCAATAGCTTAACTTTTTTTTTATTTGGTCAATAATCTTTCTCATTCTATTACTGAATCTGGTATTTTTATTTTTGTGAAGATTGAGAAGGGCGCATTTGAAAGGCAGGGAGAAGTGCAAAATAAAGAACTGTCTTTTTCCTTCTTTAAGATAACCCTCTGTGGGGCGCCTGGGTGGCTCAGTTGGTTAAGCAACTGCCTTCAGCTCAGGTCATGATCCTGGAGTCCTGGGATCGAGTCCCGCATCGGGCTCCCTGCTCGGCGAAGAGCCTGCTTCTCCCTCTGACCCTCCCCCCCTCATGTACTCTCTCTCATTCTCGCTCTCTCAAATAAATAAACAAAGCCTTTCTAGTATTTACTATGGGAAAATGCAAAGGAAGTTGAAACTTTAGGAGCATACCTTCTAAAAAAAAAAAAAGATAACCCTCTGTGTTGGCTGCTTATCACCTTATATTATCTACTCAAATCATAAACTCCTACCTGCTGATAAATGTTATGGAGGACCATCCTCATGTTACATTTTTTTTAATTTTTAATTTTTAAAGATTTATTTGACAGAGAGAGAGCGAGAGAGGGAACACAAGCAGGGGCAGAGGGAGAGGGAGAAGCAGGCTTCCCGCGGAGCAGGGAGCCCGATGTGGGACTTGATCCCAAGACTCTGGGATCATGACCTGAGCCGAAGGCAGATACTTAACGACTGAGCCACCCAGGCACCCCCTCATGTTACATTTTGATATTTATTCGTGACTGCAGCCCATGTAGTTGTTGAGGGTTTTCATGTTCAGAGCCTTTCTAAGATGGGTGTTAGGGAAATCTTGAAAGCCTTACAGAATGGGAGGATCTTTTGCCAAATCATATACCTCTAAGAATGCAGTTTTGTTAGTGTGCTTCCATATCTCTTATAATTCTCCAGAATGTAATTATATTTACATCTCTTAAAATTCTTGAAGAAGACTAGCAAATATATGAAAATTAAAAACTCCAAAGGTTTAAAGCCACCCTTTAAGTTCCAAAACTACAGAAGCAATTGGATGATTTAGTTTAGGCAGGGGGTTTGTAGGGCTTGGTTCTAATATTAGACAAATCAGTTCACTCATCTCTAGTTGACCTATTTGTTCATCCATCCAAGTCATTACCCTAATCTCTCTATAGCTTCTGTGTTCTGTAAGGTAATTAGCACATATGAGAATCATTTGTAGCAGGCAATGTCACCTCCTTGACAATTTTTTTATTTTACTTTTTTTTTTCACATGGGCTTGAACTCACAACCCTGAGCTAAGAACAAGAGTCGGATGCTTAACTGACTGAGCCACCCAGGCACCCCTCCTTGATAGTAAATTTAATCTAAATACATACATTTATGAAAAACTTTCTCTTATAAGAGGAGCAGCTGATTGATTAATGGAAATGTGTGTGATGTACCTTGGCAATGGTTGTTGAGCAAGTGTAGAATCCTCATTGCTCTAGATATGAGTACTGCTCTATAAAATGACCCTGGAGGGGCACCTGGGTGGCTCAGTCGGTTAAGCATCTGCCTTCAGCTCTGGTCATAATCTCAGGGTCCTAGGATGGAGTCCTGCGTGGGGCTCCCTGCTCAATGGGGAGCCTGTTTCTCCATCTCCCTCTGCCCCCAACCCCCACATCCTCACCTCCGCTCATACTTGCTCGCTCACTTTCTTTCTCGGGTACTCTCTCTCTCTCAAATAAATAAATAAAACCTTTAAAAAAATAAAATGACACTGGAGACCTCTTTGCTACATGAGTGTGTATCTCCTGTATCTTATGGGCATGGGAGGCAATAATTGACAAAACTAGTTAATTAGATGGCTGAGCAATGACCATTCCTACTCATTCAATTATACTCTATTAGTTCCCTTATATATCTTTTGAAATTATATATGAAAGCTGTGTTCTGCAAAAATAGGACCTGTGAACTAGATAAAATATATAAATGTGTTTATATATATTTTATTATATATACACATTTTATAAATCCATTATTACATATGTAAACATGCACATACATTTTATCTATCTCCTAAATATATACACAAACACATCACATACAGATATTTTCTACATATTATGGAAGGAAAGTTTTCTTTTAAATTGTTGCTTAGGGGCGCCTTGGTGGCTCAGTTGGTTAAGTGTTTGCCTTCGGCTCAGGTCATGATCTCAGGGTCCTGGGATCAAGTCCTGCATCAGGCTCCCTGCTCAGTGGGGAGTCTGCTTCTCCCTCTCCCGCTGTCCTTCACCCCCGTTCACTCGCTCTTTCTCAAATAAATAAATAAAATCTATAAAAATGAAACAAAACAAAAACAAATTTTTGCCTAAATAGCTGATATGAGGAAGGTAATAGCTGATATGAGGTAGTGAGTATTCCACTTGAGTTTGTCAGAAGTGTTTCTTACTAGTTTACTCCTATGAATATCATTACTTGTGTGAAATGAACAAACCATATCCTTTTACAAGGGGCAAATTAATTTTAGTTGTCAAAATCAAAACATAGATGGCATTCCTTTGGGGGAAAAAAAAGGAGTATCACTTTTTCTTTTTAGAAAGTTATTTATGTTTCTCTGGTTCCATTAATGTGCCCTCATCCTACTCCTTTCTTTGAGGTAACTCTAATCTTCTGAACTTTTTCCTTGCAGAAGCTGGTAAAATATGTCCTATGGGTCAAATCTAGTTCGTAGTCTGTTTAAACTAAGAATGTTTATATATATATTTTATTTTATTTTATTTTACTTATTTATTTGACACAGAGAGAGAGAACACAAGCGGGGGAGCGGCACGCAGAGCGAGAGGGAGAAGCAGGCGCCCTGCAGAGCGAGGAGCCTGATGCAGGACTTGATCCCAAGACCGTGGGATCATGACCCAAGCCCAAGGCAGGTGCTTAACCGATTGAGCCATCCAGGTGCCCTGTTTTTTATATTTTTTAATTGTTAAGAAAGTTTAAAAAAGAAAGGAGATTATGTGATTGAGAAGAATATGTGGCCTAGAAATACTTACTATCTGGCCCTTAACAGAAAAAAGTTGCTGACCCCTATTCTAGAAGTTCGCTCAAAGCCCCTAATCATGGTATCTACAGAAAGAAAAATCATTATGGTCCAAGTTTGGCCCTTGATCTTCCTAGATATTAGGCAAGACCTGAATGTGCTTTAAGCAGAAGTATAGTTTTTTGTATATCTCTGAACAAAGAATAAGTTTCTTATCTAGGAAGGTATTCTATAATCAACAAAGCATAAATTTGGAAAGAGTACCCATGGAGCACTGAAGAAGTTTGAGAACATCCATGTAGTCACATCATACCAAATCTATTGCAAAGGCTGATGAAGAGACTTACCTTAGTGTCAGATGACATTTACATCCATGATAATTATGCCAGTGTTGCAGCAAAATCAAGTGGGTATATGGTCTTCCACTACTTCTGCTTGCTTATTTGCCACTCTCAAACTTCTATGTACAATTTCTTCCCACTAAGTTGGCAGCATTGTCAATCTCTGAGAAAGGAATCTCTGATGTTAAGAATCTTACCCACTGTATTCTTGGATTGTTTTGTCTAATGAGTCCATCCTTTATTTAGTATATTTATTTATTTATTTTTAAAGATTTTATTTATTTATTTGACAGAGAGACACAGTGAGAGAGGGAACACAAGCAGGGGGAGTGGGAGAGGGAGGAGCAGGCTTCCCGCTGAGCAGGGAGCCCGATGTGGGGCTCGATCCCAGGACCCTGGGATCATGACCTGAGCTGAAGGCAGACGCTCAACGACTGAGCCACCCAGGCACCCCTATTTAGTATATTTAAAAAGAGAGTGTAAGGAGTCTCTTACTCTTAAGTGGTGCTTTTCTTCTCGAGTGGAAAAAAATTTTATATACTGTGTTTAATTGTCTCTTTCTCTCGATTGTGTTGGCACCCATTTATCCGTTTTGGATAAAATCAAAACAAAATTTCTCAATTTAGACACATATGTACACATACACACAGACATACACTTGGTTTTCTTCCTAAAGGAGGTCCATATAAAGTCACTTTTTGACTAGAGAGATTGTTTAGTGTTGAAATGAAACACCTAATTAGAGGGGCGCCTGGGTGGCTCAGTTGGTTAAGCGACTGCCTTCGGCTCAGGTCATGATCCTGGAGTCCCGGGATCGAGCCCCGCATCGGGCTCCCCGCTCAGCGGGAAGCCTGCTTCTCCCTCTCCCACTCCCCCTGCTTGTGTTCCCTCTCTCGCTGTGTCTCTTTCTGTCAAATAAATAAAATCTTAAAAAAAAAAAAAAAAAAGAAACACCTAATTAGAGAGTGGGGATAACCATGTCAGTACTCATCAATTTCCCCTTCTCCAATGACCTCATTCTTCTTTTCATTGTTTTCTTTATCTTCTCTGAGTTAGTGCTAAGGAATTGATAGTGAATTAACGTACTGCTTCCAGATGTCGAGATCTTGAGGCTCCAGAAGACCTAGGTCACAGGTATGATCAGTAGCATCTCTGTTCAATCTTGTTTATGCCTCTGAGTGGTGAAAATCTGTTAACTCTTATTTGTCCACACCAGGATTACTGCCTAAAACCATTGTCTCACTATTGGTGTGCATTGAGTGCTTGTGGATTTGAATTAACTTGAATTAAATTCTGATTCAAGGGCAAGGACACCTTATTCTAGTTGCATTGTTGTGTAGACCTTGTTGCCTGCTTCTATACTTGAAAGTGCTGTTTCTAGTCCTCAACTTTGAATACCTTCCCTTTTCCATTGTATTCGGCCTTAGCTTATACTCCAGTCCTTCTTTATGACCTCAAATTTGACTTTTTATTTCCCTGAGTGTGATTCCTGCATTTCTGTCTTTGGACTTTAAGGCCTTTACCATGCTTCTGCCTGGCTCTATTGATCCTAGATTGGCCTCTGCAGTTGGCCTCAGAACCTTGTCTGTGCCTTAGCTCTAGCCACTCCCAATACGCAGTAACAGATGCCTTTCTGTAGGAGCAAACTATCTACCATGGGGATGATAAAGAAGAGCACACCACTGTCCATGGTTCTGAATCACCATTGCACGGAAACACCATGTGATTACATTCCATTCAACTTGCTCTCCAGCCTAATGCATGGTCTTGATCCCTGAGTTCTACTCTGCCTTGCATTGGAAAAGAACACTATTTTAACTTGCAAAGCATTCCAGGAGGATGCTATGTGGAGCCACTGAAATAGTGAACTGGGCTTGCATCTGCCACCTGGCTTATTTTCATTTAACCAAAAGGTACTTAAAACCAAAGACCATGAAAGAAAATGTTAAGTGTGGAAGAACTTTTAGGTTATTTCCCCAAATTATTTTTTCTGATCCCCTCTATTTTACTCAACTCTTTATCTGTCAGTGCATACTGATAGCTTTAAATACTCAATTATCATTGTAGTTCTTTGCACAGGACTTTTATATTTTTGAATTGTCACAGGGACAGAGAAAATCTTAGGGGATTTAGATTTTAAATAAGTTTGCCCCAGATAGTTGTGAAACTCTGATAAATAACCATGTTATTAATGGAAGATGATTCTAAAGGTTAATTAAAGTTGTTGAGAATGGTGAATGGACCAGAATCCAGATATTCATGAAATGTCTTCTTCATCTTTAGATAAAGATGATTTCAAAGAAAAAGAACTTATATGAGTAGAGAAAGCAAAGTTTTTATTTAGAGAAACTGGTTTGGCCATAAATTGATAATCACTGAAGCTGGGTTTTAGATACTTGGGGGTTTCTTATGTATATGCTATCTAATTTTGTTTTTGGAAAACTCCATAATAAAAAATTTTTAGGGTGCCTGAGTGGCTCAGTCGGTTAAGCATTTGCCTTCAGCTCAGGTAATGGTCCCAGGCTCCTGGGATCGAGTCCCTCATCTGGATCCCTGCTTAACAGGGAGTCTGCTTCTCCCTCTACCCATCCCCACTTCTCATGATTGCTCTCTCTCTCTCACTCTCTCTCTCTTTCAAATAAATAAATAATTTTAAAAAGTTTTTAACTTTGTTTTAAATAGTTGGAAACAAAATAAAAGACTTATGATTAAAATTATACTGTATCTATATAATAAAATACTAGATACATATTAAATTACTTCTAGACTGTGTTATGTAAACATGCTCATAATATAATTGTATCATAGTAACAGAGCTATTAAGAGCATGGGAAATTTTATCTTGCCTGAGTTAAATTCTGCCCTAGCAAGTCACAAGTTTTTTGTTGTTGTTGTTTTAACTGGCAAAATTAATACTTAATACAACTTGGGATATTTTTGGCAAAAACTTAAAAAAATATAGAAACATGTAAAGTATAAATTGCTGCATGTGACCTTAATTTTCCTTTCAATATGATGTCTCTCCTCAAAGGTGATGCCACTTTATGGGTCTTATCCTTGTGACTTTTAAAAAATGAATTGATATTGATGTATAAATGTATGAATATGTAATTATATTACATACATATATGTTATGTTATATAATGTTTTTCTGCCAATTGATTTTTAAACTTAACTGTATTTGAGACCTAGTAATAGTCATTAAATAGGTATTTACTCCTCTATTTAAAATACCTTTTGCATCTGTTAAATAACAAAATTAAGCCAAGTAAATTTGAAGATCTAATTTGCTTTATTAAATGAATTTATGAATCAGGCAGCACCCCATCTAAGAAGTAGAGAGGTGGTCCAGGGAGCTGTACAAAATGGAAGGTTTTTATAGAAGGAGGGTAGAGGCAAGAAAGTTATTAGCAAAAGAAAAGGATTGTTCCAGGTGAGGCCACTTTTAGGGGGAAAAGCAAAGTGTCTGAGTGCCTTATGCAGATTACCTCATCTTTTTCTGGGAAGTAAAGAGGAGCCAGGTAGCAGATTCATGGATGAGGTTGAAAAATTCCAGACTGGCCAGTTAAAAGTACATTTCTGGAGGAGGTTGAAATTGCAATTAGATTATATATTAAGCACTGGTTTGCGAACTTGGTCTAAGTGACACCATATTGGGCCTGTGTTTTTTGGGTTTTTTGTTTGTTTTTTTAAACACATTTTAGGACTAAATCTGTTGTCTCATTCTAATGACAAGTTTCTGAGCCTTCCTGGTGTAGAGAACAAAACAAAGGATGAAATTTCAAAGATAAAAGAAAATATTTACTGCCTATTATTACTGCAATCCATGTAGGTATGATAATTTGTTAACCTGAGGTTATAAAACCCCTGAGACAGTAGTGATTTGGAAATACTTCTTTAATTTTCCAGGAGCTATGGTACTGAGCTATAATTAGACCTCTAGTCATGGTGGATTCTGCTCTGATCTTATAATTATAGCCTCACACCCAAATCTAACAACTTTGTTCTGGGTCATCCTATGCTCATGGCTGACTGTTAGTTGCTTTCTGTTACTTTTATTTTATTTTATTTTATTTTATTATTTGTTGATTAAAGTAATCTCTACACCCAACGTGGGGCTCACACTCACAACCCCAAGATCAAGAGTCGCACGCTCTACCGACTGAGCCAGCCAGGCACTACTCTGTTACTTTTATTGAGCAATTACTACAACTACAGCATCTAAGCACTGGAGGGAATATAAACAATCATCTGACTTGCTTAACGAGAGTGATAGAACAAAGCCACACCATTTTATTGACAAGTCAGTGCCTTAAAACTTTACCTGCTTCCTTAAAACCCAGATTTTTTTTCTTTGCATCAGCTTTTTTATTCCCTTATTGAGATGTAATTGGTACATAACATTGTGTAAGTTTATGGGTGTTGATTTGATATATTTTAAATTATAAAATGATTACCACCATAGTATTAGCTACCACCTCAATTCCATCACATAGTTAACCATTTCTCTTTTGTAATGAGAATATTTAAGATCTACTCTCTTAGCAGTGTTCAAGTATATGATACAGTATTAGATCCCCAAAGTTGTTAATCTTATAACTAGAAGTTTGTACCCTTTGACCAATATCTCTTCAATTTCCCCACTCCCCAACGTGGTATCGCTTCCAATCAGATGAGGGCCCCCAAAATGTGGGGCAACCCCATCAGGTGGAAGCTGGTGGTGCAGGCAATGAAAGGATTCACCTGAGGCAGAACAAAGGAGGTAGTTTATTGAATACACCACAAGGGAGGTGTAGGCAGGAAAGCGCAGACTGCCACAAGGCAATGGGTAGGGGCTGTTTGTAAAGGGGGAAAGTGAGGAGGTATGGGGATGTATGGAATCTTCCCTTATTTGGAAACTGCCTGGTTGTAAGTAGCCCATTGGTTAGGTAGGGCCTATGGGTATTTTGAGGTGGGTTGCCTGATGGGCCTGTCTGTATTCAGCCAGGGTGCCACTGTTGACCTTTTCTACTTTCCATTGTTCAAGCCTGTTGCCTAAAAGAGGCCTCTACACCCAACACCTGGTAACCGCCACTCTATTCTGTTTCTCTGAATTTGTCTTTTTTAAATTCCACATAAGTAGTGTCATACAGTACTTATCTTTTTGAAAACCCAGATTTTTGCCTTCACATAAGTACCGTCATTTCAAACATTTCTAAGTCAGATCAGCTATGTTATAAGATAATGACTTTTAAGTACTTTATGATGGAAAGAATTTCTGTGTATATGAAATTAATACAATTTGGGTAACTTATTCTAAGGTGCTATATAGCCTCTTAATCATAAGAGTTGCTTCTGGGGCAATATCTTTGAATATTTTCTACTTAAAATCATATGGGTCCCTTCCATATGTATGGGTAAATTTCCAGAATCAAATCTGCAGTGAGATTTTTGTAAAAGGCAAAATGCCTTGTAGAATAGAAGTTGTAGTAGAGAAGAGTGAGTAATGAGTTAGGTATTAAGAATTCTAATTTGCGGGGGAAGTGCTTGGCTATCTCAGTCAGAAGAGCAGTCAACTCTTGATCTCAAGAGTCATGAGTTAGAGCCCCAAGTTGGGTGTAGAGATTACTAAAAAAATAAATAAACTTAAAACAGAATTGGGGTGCCTGGGTGGCTCAGTTGGTTAAGCATCCAACTCTTGATTTCCACTCAGGTCATGATCTCAGGGTCGTGAGAAAAAGCTCCACACTGGGTGTGGAGCCTGCTTAAGATTCTCTCTCTCCCTTTCCCACTGCCTCTCCCCCCAGCCCCCCACAACTCTAAAAACAAAACAAAACAAAACAAAGAATTCTATTTTGGGGCACCTGGCTGGCACAGTTGGTAGAACATGAGACTCTTGATCTCGGGGTCATGAGTTCAAGCCCCACGTTGGGGTTAGAGATTACTAAAAAAAAAAAAAAAAAGAATTCTATTTTTAGTTTTGCTATAACTAGCTGTATAGCTTTGGACAACTCATCTAAACCACTTATATCTCAGTTTCTTCGGTCCAATGGAAACTCTTTTCTGCTTCCGGTGATGTTTTTTAATTCTATCACCAAATATTTATTGAATATTTAAGACACTGAGGATATAGAGATAGCAAGACTCTACCTCAAAGAAATCACTAGTAAGGGAGACAGACAGTAAAGTAACCTAACACATGGTGATTAAGCTGATATATGTGTATAGAATAAGCTATGTGATCAGAGAGAGTGGGCCCCTAACTCATCTAGAGGAGGCATGAGCTGAGTCTTAAAGAAAAATAGTACTTAAGCAAGTAAATGAGGTTGGAAGGACATTCCAGGGAGAAGCAATAGTATATGCATAGATGTGATGTGTGAGAAAGCACTATGTATTTGGAGAACAAGTATTTTGTCATGATTGAAGTGAAGGGTTCATATAGCAGAATGTTGAAAGAAGATGAAGCTGAAAATGGGGCCTCAGAAGGGCCTGTATTCCATTCCAGTAGTCTGAACTTTATCTGAATGTGATGAAGACCACTTGACAGACTTTAATTAGGGGACTGATACAATTGAATATCAGAAAGACATTTGTGTAATAACAGTGTGGAAGACTGATTGAGCAGGAGTAAAGGCCTGGTTCAAGGTAACCAAGCAGGACACTATAGCAAATATCCAAGGAGTATATTGCAGAGGAAATGATGAAGGCTCAATTGTGGCCATGGTAATGAGGATAGAAGTGAAAGGCAGAAAAAAGAAATGCTTGGTGGAGGGTACGGGGTTGGTGGAGATGGTCAAAAGGTACAAACTTCCGGTTACAAGAAAAAAAGCTTTGAGGAGGATATAATGTACAGCATGGTTACTATAGTTAACAATACTGTGTTGTATAGTTGTAAGTTGCTAACATAGTAAGATTTTAAAAGTTCTCATCAAAAGAAAAAAATTTTGTTACTGTGTAAGATGATGGGTGTTAACTAAACCTATTTTAGTAATCGTTTTGCAATATACACATATATCAAATCATTATGTTGTACACTTTAAACTAATGCATGCAATACATCCTTTTTCCCCCAATAAACCTGGAGGGAAAGAAAATGCTTAAGGGGAGGGGGTCAGCAAGATGCAATGAGACCTATTGGGTGTAGGGGTGAACAATTCAAAGATGCTGCCATGATTTCTGGCGTATGCATTTGTTTGTTTGTTTTATTTATTTATTTATTATTTATTTATTT
>NW_027781407.1:0-290 GCF_054177405.1 Leptonychotes weddellii | reverse complement strand
TGTTTCAAATGGTAAAAAGTAATGAATTACTTCTTGCTTTGTGATCTTGTCAATTTAGACTCTAAGCTTATTATCATATATCATAATTATAAAATATAACCTACTGTGTACCTATATATCCAGCATTTCTCTAAGCATCAGAATACTAATTAAAGGTGTCCACTGGTGGGGCACCTCGGCGGCTCAGTTGGTTGAATGTCTGACTCTTGATTTCAGCTCAGGTCATGACCTTGGGGTCCTGGGATTGAGCCCTGTGTTGGGTTCTGCACTCATGGGGAGTCTGCTTGAGA
>NW_027781406.1:0-290 GCF_054177405.1 Leptonychotes weddellii | reverse complement strand
CTCTGATGAGAAGTCTGCGTCCTGACTTTGAACATGAGCTCTGTTCTGATTTTATTTTCTCTTCATCTTTGCTGTTTTTCCCCTCAAGTTTCGTTATTATATTTCTAGATTTTGGCTTGTTTTGCATCTTGGAGTTGTCTTTCAACAATTCCAGATAATTCTTGGTCTTTATATCTTCAGATTCTGCTTCTAAGGTGTTTTTTTTTTTTCCCCTTCTGAGAGAGCTTCTCATTCTGTCTCTGTTTTCTTACCCTTACTCTGTGTGTTCTCTTTTTTGGTCTCTTTGTGCT
>NW_027781405.1:0-290 GCF_054177405.1 Leptonychotes weddellii | reverse complement strand
CTTCAAGGGGCCATAGCCATCACCTAATCCAGGAATAACAGAGGTGTGGCATAAGAGATATTGGTCACCTATTCCTCCTTTAATGGCAGACGTGAGTAATCAATCATGACACAAATTTCCTGCTAAGACTACCTATTCTCTGATGTAGAAAAGGGAGAGTCCACTGTAGCAATCAGGGAGGGCTTCCTGAAGGAGGAGAACTTTAAGCTGATTTTTCGAATGATGGGCAGGGTTTAGAGACGTGACCTCCAAACTTCGGGTGGGGGAGGCTCAGGAGACCATAGGGAACT
>NW_027781404.1:0-290 GCF_054177405.1 Leptonychotes weddellii | reverse complement strand
GCTGCCGCCCGCGCCCCGGTCTCATCCCATCCCCGCGGCTCCCCGCGGCTCCCCGAGGTCTGTCCCCACCTAACTGTGTGTTGCGGCAACGCTGTTGGCAGAGACACATGCCACCCTTGGGGTCTCATTTCTCCCAGCCTGGAATTCGGCTGTTAACAAGTATTTATGGCCTTCCAGGCTTTTCTGGTTTTCAACACACTGTTTGCAAGATTGAATTTAAGCTTCAGATGGAGAAACTCAGCCTTGAGATGGTTGGGTGATTTCCCTAAGGTCACTCAGCTGGCCAGAGT
>NW_027781403.1:0-290 GCF_054177405.1 Leptonychotes weddellii | reverse complement strand
TTTTTTTTTTTTTTTACAATTTTTTAAAAATTCATTAAGGTGAAACACAGCACAACATAAAACAAAGTATATCAAGTGAGCCATCTCCGCATGTTTGCAATGTTGTACGACCACCTGCCCCACCTATTTCCAAAATATTTCCATCCCTCCAAAAGAAAACCCCCCACCCACGGGGCAGGTTCCCCCCACGTCCCCCCTCGGGGCCTGGCCATGACCAAGCTGCATGCTGTTTCTACAGATTACCTCTTCTGGATGTTTCCCGTAAGTGGAGGCCTACAGTAAGTGACCTC
>NW_027781402.1:0-290 GCF_054177405.1 Leptonychotes weddellii | reverse complement strand
GAGCACAGGAAGATTTGCAAAGAGGTAGCTGTCAGCTCAGTGAAAAATACAACCCCATAAGAAGAAACATCCACAAATGAAATGGGGCTCGAGCATCCATGAGTCTCATGGAATCATTTTCTGAAAATATTAATTTGTAAAAATTAACTCTTAATAATTAAATATTAATTAACCCTCTTCAAACTCTTCCAATGTGATGGACTTAGCATTAACCATTTCAAATTCTTGCTCTCCTTTCCTTTCAATGCAGTCTAAAAATTCTTGAGACCATAGTATTCTATTCATTACAT
>NW_027781401.1:0-290 GCF_054177405.1 Leptonychotes weddellii | reverse complement strand
GAGAGACCAGGTGTGAGCCTCCAGGTGCTCCCCACACTGAGGTTGTACAGACAATGCTTCCTTATCCCAGCAACAATGTATGACAACAGGTACAGGGTACTGTCAACCAAGGAAGTCACCGGAGCCTTGGTGTCCAGGGTTTTTATTGGTGGTCAGTCACATAGGCATGGCGTGCCTGGATGGCTGACCTCAGTTCCTCAGTCTTCATCCCCTCCAGAACACAGGCTGATATGGCGTGACCCAAAGCCTCCATCACAAATCCATTTGTTAGCACAAACTCTCTGGCATGG
>NW_027781400.1:0-290 GCF_054177405.1 Leptonychotes weddellii | reverse complement strand
TGATGTATTGTATGGTGACTAACATAACATAATAAAATTAAAAAAAAAAAAAAAAGAATCACCATTGTAAAGTAAAAAAAAAGAAATGGCATTATAATAAAAAAATAAAATAAAATAAAATTCCCCATTTGTGCCCCTGTATCTGGGTTGTTCTACATTTCTGGTGGACTCTGCACCTCTTCTCACATGCTGTCGCCACTGGTGAGCGGCTCATCTCTGCTTGGCGCAGGCGGCACCTACAGATGGCTTGGGTGGAGGCTCCCTCAGGGAAGCAGCTCTATCTCTCTAAG
>NW_027781399.1:0-290 GCF_054177405.1 Leptonychotes weddellii | reverse complement strand
TGTTTTGAATATTTTGGTCTTTAGGTTTAATGGACTAACAAAGTCTATGAAGAAAGGGACAAAAAGAAGGGGTGTGTTAGCAAAAAGGTATAAAGCTATGGAGACACAGGAGGAAAGGAGTGGCCATTCCCTTGACTTTGGACAGGAGGAGAGACCTATGGCTGTCCTGAGAAGCTTGACCCTAGGGAAGCTTGGGCCAGCACCCTGAAGAGGTGGCCAGGCTTCAGGGGGTAGACTCCCATAGTCTAAGTCAGGAGGAAGGGGTTCTCAGGCAGTATACAGCTTTCCCA
>NW_027781398.1:0-3526 GCF_054177405.1 Leptonychotes weddellii | reverse complement strand
TTTCCCTGATGCTGAGCGATATTGAGCACTTTTTCATGTGTCTGTTGGCCATTTGGATGTCTTCTTTGGAAAAATGTCTGTTCATGTCTTCTGCCCATTTCTTGATTGGATTCTTTGTTCTTTGGGTGTTGAGTTTGATGAGTTCTTTATAGATTTTGGATACTAGCCCTTTATCTGATATGTCATTTGCAAATATCTTTGGAGACTTCTAGTTTTAAATGTCAAGGCAGCGCGTCATATTTATTTTGGGTTTTACGCCACAATATTGTTCATTATTTATCTGGAATTGAAATTTTAAGTGGGTATCCTCTGTTTTCTTTGGCAACCTTATTTTCGGGTTGGATGTCCTCAGCCTTGGTCACCTCAGCCACTTCCAAGTCTCTGCTCCTAGTACCATCTAGAAGAATCTGCCATGGTCCCGTTCTTTCCCACCACCAACGATAGCTTCTCTGCATGTGTGGAGTCTCCTCTCCTGGCTGCCAGGGCCCCGATGCTCTGGATTCATTAAGACCCTTCCTCCATGATGTCTCATCCTTGGAATGGGCCTACAGAACCATGAAGCACATGACCCAAACTCAAACCTGGTCCCGAAATGCAGTTGCCTCGGCTTCCCCTCCCTGACCCCTTTATCTTCAGAGCTTAAAACTCGTCCTTGAGGATGAGATAAAATGGACGTCCTTCCAAATATCTTTGTTCTTCCCCCAACTTTTTTTTTTTTTTTTAGATTTTATTTATTTTTTTGACAGAGAGAGATATAGCGAGAGCAGGAACACAAGCAGGGGGAGCGGGACAGGGAGAAGCAGGCTTCCCGCAGAGCAGGGAGCCCGATGTGGGACTCGACCCCAGGACCCTGGGATCATGACCTGAGCCGAAGGCAGACGCTTAACGACTGAGCCACCCAGGCGCCCTTCCCCCAACTTTTCATACGCAAAAATATAAACACACCTCCTCTTTTGGTACCAAATGTGAAAATGCGTTTACAAGACCCCCAGCACCTCCTCCGTGCATCGTGAGATTCCCCAGGATGTGTGAAAATCAGATGCGATGTAAAGAGCTACCTCTGTGTAACCACAGGACCTGTGAGATGCTAATGTGTGCTTTCTTCTTGGCCCTGTGGGAGACTGTAGGGGGTCAAGCTTGTTCTGTGTTCTGAGTGCCTGGTCTCAGTGGGTCATTAGTGGTTTGGGTGTCACAGGACAGCCTGTCCCAAATCCTGAAACCGGAGATATTTGGAGTAGGAATGGGGAGTTTGCTGGTTTTAAGTTTGTTTTGCAAGGGGCAGAAGCTCCTACCCCTGAAAAGGAAATAGGGGCTTTTATGAGGTGAGTCAGGGATGCTGGCTGAGACAAGACAATGCGACCTATGATTTGGGGAGCGCCCGGGAAGGACCCACTGGCTGTGTATGGCAACAGTTGAGCTGACTCCAGCAACCGTGTGTACTTGGAAAGGAGCCCGCCGGGGATGATCCCAATTATTATTCATTATTGATACAACCCAAATACATGTGAAGGCTGATTCTCTGGCAGCTCAGTGCTGTGCACTGTGGACATAATTGGCTTTTTGGAGCTTACATTTCAGGGAGTTGCAATCGGTCTAAACAGTGATTGGTGCCGGGTTTCTGGCTGGTCATAGAATTCGGTGCTTCTACCAAT
This sequence comes from Leptonychotes weddellii, assembly GCF_054177405.1. NCBI lineage: Eukaryota > Metazoa > Chordata > Mammalia > Carnivora > Phocidae > Leptonychotes > Leptonychotes weddellii. Next base: position 1,874 of record NW_027781398.1, on the reverse strand, counting down.
AATTTATACAGAAACATAGAAGGCAGAGTGAGATTTTTAAATACAACCGTGTATGTGCTTGCTTAAAACTCTTTGCTTCTCACCATTACTTGCAGATAAATATGAAATTAATGGCACCGTCCTTTAAGCCCTGCTTGATCAGCCCCCACCCCTCACCCTCCTTCTCATCTTGCTCTATGCTGGGTTCCCTTTAGTCCCTCACGTGGGTCACGTTCTTTCCCCCGGAGATCATATCACGCGCTGTTCCCTCTGCCAGAGAGGGTCGGCTTTAGTGAATAGGCCTGTGTCTTTATAGAGCTCTGCCCGGTCCATATGAGCTTTGAGCCGTCATTCTCAGTCTCTATGCTTCTGTTCTTCGGTCCCTTAATTTTCGTACAGATGAACATAAGACAATACTGTCCTACAATCCATCTGTGATATCCAGAATGAAATGACTGGCAAGAGTTGGTGGAAATTTATAAATAAAATCATTATCAAACCTACAAGTATAAATCCTTTTCACCTCTTCAGCTTCACTGCCTGGAACTGTAGTCACTAGCCACAGGGGGCTATTGGAAAGTGGGCATCCAAACTGCGAAATATACTCTGGATTTCAAAGGCTTAGTACCCGAGGGAGAAGGGGGGGATGGAAAATATCTCAAGAATATTTTGTGTTATTATTAAATGGTATATACTGAAATAATATTTGGCATCTATTGGATTAAATACACATATTATTAAAATCAATTTCACTTTACAGAATGCTGCCAACCACCAGAATCAGGTCTCCAAGGCAGATTTAATTTTTTTTTAAAGATCTAATTTATTTATTTGAGAGAGAGCGAGAGAGGGAGCTCACAAGGTGGGGTGGGGGGGACAGAGGGAGAGGGAGAAGCAGACTCCCCACGGAGCAAGGAGCCGGATACAGGACTCGATTGCAGGACCTGAGATCATGACCTGAGCCGAGGGCAGATGCTTCACTTGACTGAGCCACCCAGGTGCCCTTAAGTCAGATTTAATTTAATGGAGAAGAAAAGTAACATGACTTTCCCAAATTTGTGTACCAAGCCTCATACTCTATATGTATGGGTACTTCTATTATCCATGTCTTTTATTTTCTGTATTCTGATGCTTTGATAGTATCAGCCTTGTTGATTCAGGAGCAACTGCTCCTTCCAGGTTTAGTCAGTTCCTAGAGAGAGAGTCAACAACTTGCCCAAGAACGAGCCTTTCAAATGCAAACCAACCAACAGAGCCCATAACCCCAACCACCTTCTTTACCTGGTGCTCATCCTCTATTCTAGGCCTCTACTCACCTGTCCTAATCATCTCAGGGCCAGGTACCAGACAGTTGAGGATATCTCCAGGGAGTGGGGCAGAGAGAAATATATATATTTATAAATATATATATTTATATTTATATATTATATATATATAAATTTATAAATATATATTTAAATAAATAAATATATATATAAATTTATAAATATAAATATTTATATTTATATTTATATATTATATATATAAATTTTTAAAAAATATGCATATATTTTTTACCTAAAAAATAATTTTTATTAAAGTGCTTGAAGCTCCCATTTGAATGTTACATCCTTCAATAGATTGTCAGTCTCATTTTGATATTCTAACATCAGTGATTTTTTAAACTGAATTTAATTAATTAACATATAGTGTGTTATTTCAGAGGTAGAGTTTAATGAATCATCAGTTGCGTATAACACCCAGTGCTCATTACATCATGAGCCCTCCTTAATGCCCATCACCCAGTTACCCCATCCCCCCACCCCCCTCCCCTCCAGCAACCCTCAATTTGTTTTCTTTTTTTTTTTTTTTAAAAGATTTTATTTATTTATTTGACAGAGAGAGACACAGCGAGA
>NW_027781397.1:0-290 GCF_054177405.1 Leptonychotes weddellii | reverse complement strand
TGCGCGGTGAGCGCGGCGCTCTGGGAGCTCAGGGTGGAGTTCTCCACCTGCCGAGAGGGAGAAGGGGCTGCCTCACAGACCCAGCGTCCCCACGCGCGACAACCGCGCCAACACCAGAGGGGACGCCAAGACCCTGGGGACCCTCGGGGCAGGCAACACCCCGCCGCCAAGACAGTTCTCTCTGAACTGCAGGAACTGCTCTGGGAAGAGGCTCATCAGACTGTCACACGGGCTCTGTCCTGCACCCCTCCCCAAAGGTGACCTTTTGGGGCAAATTATGTCCTTTCTCG
>NW_027781396.1:0-290 GCF_054177405.1 Leptonychotes weddellii | reverse complement strand
TTTTTTTTTTTTTTAAGATTTTATTTATTTATTTGACAGCAAGAGAGGGAACACAAGCAGGGGGAGTGGGAGAAGGAGAAGCAGGCCTCCCGCCCAGCAGGGAGCCCATGCAGGGCTCGATCCCAGGACCCCGGGATCATGACCTGAGCCAAAGGCAGAGGCTTAACCACTGAGCCACCCAGGCGCCCCCAGTGACTGTTAATTTGAGAATATTTTGTTTTTGTGTAATTGTGAGAAGATTTCAAAGTCCCATCCCAAATGTCTCTCACTTTGGGAAATTTAAAAAATTT
>NW_027781395.1:0-290 GCF_054177405.1 Leptonychotes weddellii | reverse complement strand
GGAACAACTATGCAGGAAATGAAAGTTGCAGCCTATCCTAGGACAATAGGTAGCTGGAATACTCAATAGAAGTCAAAGCTGGAGAAAAGTTAAGAATAATGTTAACAGCAATGAGAGGTAAAGGTGTGCGTCAGATGATGCACTCACCAACTCTGCTGATAGATGGATGCCTCAGTATGAGATGAGTCTAATGCTGGAGTGACTAATATGCACAGTTGTTAGATACTCATATTAGCTCATATGGTATTTATACCTTGAAAATTGAAATTTTTCAATGGCTTGAAAATTGG
>NW_027781394.1:0-290 GCF_054177405.1 Leptonychotes weddellii | reverse complement strand
CTTTATATCTCTCAACAGGAACACCTTACTGTGTTGTAATTTTCACACTTACTTTTAATACTATTTCAGAATAAATCATATATTAATATGACTCAATATAAATCAAAATAATGGGACAAAATGTTATTTTTTTAATAACTTCTGACTCCTGACACATCAAGTTTGGAGTGAGATACGGAGTGTGACTTTTGCAGACCTTCCATTTATTGAGTAGATTCCCTTAAGTCTTTAACACATTTTTTTTTATTCTTATGTTAATCCCCATACATTACATCATTAGTTTTAGATGT
>NW_027781393.1:0-290 GCF_054177405.1 Leptonychotes weddellii | reverse complement strand
TCATGATCCCAGGGTCCTGAGATCGAGTCCCGCATCGGGCTCTCTGCTCCTTGGGAGTCTGCTTCTCCCTCTGCCTCTCTCTCTCTCTCTGTCTCTCATGAATAAATAAATAAAAATCTTAAAAAAAAAAAAAAAAGAAAAATTTTCCTCTTAATCCATCAGTAGGTAACAAGAATCTATTGAAAGCCTACCTTGTATTTGGTGCCATGGTGGGTTCTGGCAGGGCTGCAGGGGGAGGGTTTAGGGTATTGGAGAGGGTGGAGCACACTGCCCACTGCCAGGGAGCTCAG
>NW_027781392.1:0-290 GCF_054177405.1 Leptonychotes weddellii | reverse complement strand
GTTGCCATCTATTTGGCTCTTCTTTTGCCACCTAGTCTCTCCCCAGTACCTCCCATTATTCTCCATGTCTCTGTCTTTGCAGAATCTGTTGTGTTTTCATTTTCAGTTTTTTTCATTGTGTACTCCACCATGATATCTCTTTAATGCCTTCACCTGGTTCATCTATAAAGGTGTATCTTAACCTAAACTTAAAAAAAAAATAGGCAAACTATTTCAAAACCTCATGAGGCTAACCTTCAAAACAATCCATATTCTATATACGTAGGCAACTACAGTTTTCAGTACGGGCT
>NW_027781391.1:0-290 GCF_054177405.1 Leptonychotes weddellii | reverse complement strand
ATGTGATTACACCTTTATTGTCTTTTCTTTTTTTTTTTTTTAAAGATTTTATTTATTTATTTGAGACAGAGAGAATGAGAGACAGAGAGCATGAGAGGGAGGAGGATCAGAGGGAGAAGCAGACTCCCTGCCGAGCAGGGAGCCCGATGCGGGACTCGATCCCGGGACTCCAGGATCATGACCTGAGCCGAAGGCAGTCACTTAACCAACTGAGCCACCCAGGCGCCCTACACCTTTATTGTCTTTTCATGATGTAAGAATAGAGATATCCGTTATAATCTAAGCATTGT
>NW_027781390.1:0-290 GCF_054177405.1 Leptonychotes weddellii | reverse complement strand
CGAAGGGAATTGATTATATTTTTTTGTGTGTGCTTATTTTGTACTTTATTTCCTCTTCAGTTTCCAGAACACTATTCTTAAATAAATTTTTATACCAAAATTAGTATAATGATATTATAGCATCTTCAAAAATCATACATTGACATTTAGGTGATATACATTATTTAGGATAGTTTATACGATTTCTTTTTTTTTTTTTTAAGATTTTATTCATTTGACAGAGAGAGAGAGAGAGTGCACACAAGCAGGTGGAGCAGCAGAGGGAGCTGAGCAGGGAGCCCGATGTGGGG
>NW_027781389.1:0-290 GCF_054177405.1 Leptonychotes weddellii | reverse complement strand
GGGACGGGTTGGGTTTGCTGCAGGAAGAAAGAGCCCCCAAGTCTCAGTGGCTTTAAACCAGCCGGGATGCTGGCTTACTCATGCCAGGTGATCATTGCGGGGGGACTAGAGATTCTGCCCCAGGGCCTCCCGACTCAGTCCCGGCCGGTGGAAGGAGTGTGGCAAGTCTCACACCATCCATTAAGGCCATCACCTGACGGCGACATGGATTACCACTGTGCAGATTGAGTGAAAGCCGCAGCACCACACCTTACCCCAGGGGAATGGCAAAGGGCCTTGTGTCCAGGGGG
>NW_027781388.1:0-3527 GCF_054177405.1 Leptonychotes weddellii | reverse complement strand
AATTTTATTTTATTATGTTACTGCTGGAGTGGTGGGGGGTGGGAGGGATGAAGAAGTTAATTTTTTAAACAAAAATGCTAGCAACTGTGTCACTTGGTCACAGTTAATCTAGAGTTGTGTGGTGTAATCTGCCTTTCAGTATACGGAGAAACCTTTGTGCCCAATGACAGTCAAGCTATCAAAAGCAATGAAAGTAATCTCTGAAGTAGTAAGCATTAATTTACTAAAGGAAACTCGTATTGTTACTATTCATCTTTTGCAGTAACCTCCCCACTGCCTCAGCCACGAAGCACTCAGTTTCACTAAGAAATCCTCAATATTTAAAGACCAAGGCTTTTGCTAAATATTACAGACTGTACATAAGTACCACGGCTTCGAGTGATTCCCTTTCCAGACATGATCTAAACCCATTCAAAATCTAAGCCCTTGGGCTCAGTCACATAACTTGAGTTGGCATTAAAGTTTAGGTCTCCAGAAAACCAAAAGTGATTCTTGATGTCAGGAAGTAAATTGTGTCTACATTCGTTTTCTTCAAAAATATTATTTTATGTGTCTAGAAGAGCCTGAACTACAGGTTGTGTCTTGATGAATGAAGATTTGGCCTCAACCTAACACTGTTGCCAGTGACTAAATAGAACTAATGTGCATTGAGTATTTTCTGTGTGCCAAGCAATACACTAAGTTTCTAACATAGGAGTCTTATTTAATTCTCATGTAACCTTCCGAAGTGGGTGTCCATGTTTTAGGGACACAGAAATTGAAGATAAAGAGCTTAGAAAATTGCCCAAGGTTCTGGTTCTGGTAGGAGTTTGATAGCAACTCAATTCCTACTTCCCACTTACTACTACAGATGAGAAAAGAAAAAAAATAAACTCACAGAATTCATCTCGGAAGGTAAGGGGAGAAGGAAAACTCATAAACCCCAAGTTTTATGTAGGTATGGTCAAAATACCACAACCAACAGAATATGCTCAACACTCAACACCAGAACACAATGGAAAAACACTAATAAGATACTCACGAAGAGTGTGAACCAAGGATTTTAGATTCCACCAAGCTGTCCCTTAAAAAAAGGACTGTAGATAAACAATTATTTTATTTTAAATATTTATTTATTTATTTATTTGAGAGTAGGGGGAGAGAGAGCGTGTGAGCAGGGGTAGGGGAAGAAGGAGAGGGAGAAGTAGACTCCCCACTGAGCAGGGAGCTTGACAAGGGGCTCAGTCCCAGGGTCCTGAGATCATGACCTGAGCCCAAGCCAGACACTTAACTGACTGAGGCACCCCAGCGCCCCTAGATAAACAATTTTAAACAGAGGAACTGAGGAAGCATTCCCATGAATTGTTTATGAGAAATCTAACAAGTGAGCATTAGTCATCAAGAGATAATTAGTGAAATTATAGCAAAAAGACTTAGGGTAAGTCTTGACTATATTTAACTGTAAACTAAAATTGAACAAAGATGGTAATGAGCAAAAGAAAGCAGAGGTCAGGATCTTGATATTAGACTAGGTAGTCAAACCAAAAAAGTGTTAAGCAAGACAAAGCATGGTACATTATAATGATTAAATTCACATTGAAAATATAAAATTTGTGAGCAAATATTCTTCATACAACATACCATAACTCTCATAAAGTTTCTGTAAACAAAGAAAAAGTTATTTCTACAAACTAGGAACAACTGCTTTTCAAGCTTCCGTAGATGTTTATAAAAATCAGCTCTCAAGAAAACGCCAACAAACGTCAAAAAGCAGATGTTTTATAGGCCACAATTTCTGACCATCAAATAATAAACTAGCAACAGTTATTTAAACTAAATATAAGAGAAACCCCAACCTCATGAAAACATTTTTGGAATTTTAACAGTTTATTTGAAAACAATCTGAAACTTACAAAAAAGCTGCAAAAATAAGAACACATAGAATATTCATACATCCTTTTACCCAGATTCATCTATGGTGAAAATGTTCCCATTTGCTTTATTTTTCATCATTTGCATTTGCTCTGCATGTGTGTGCATATGTACTTACATACTGTTTCTTTTCTTAACTGTTTTGGAGTTAGTTGCATACATCAAGCCTCTTCACTTCTAAGTGACCATTAAATACCTCAGTGAATATTTCCTAAGAATAAGAGAGTTCTCAGATGTATCCACAGTATGATTATCAACTTCAGTAAGTGTCATATTAACACAGTGCTTTTATCTAATCTACAACCCATATTTCCATTTTGTCAGATAACTCAGTACTATCCTTTACAGAATATTTTTTCCCTCCAGTGAAGGATTCATTCTAGGGTCTGATACTGTTTTTGTTTGTGAGGTCTTCTTTAATCTGAGACATTTCCACAGTGTTTGTCTTTGAGGACATTGCTGCTTTTGAAGGATAGTCTCTCCCTGCCTTTGTTTTTAGTATAGGGGATCTTTATTGGCCTGCTTGATGTTTCCTCATGGTTAGATTCAGATTAGACATTCTAGGACAGAATAATACATTAGTGATATGGTGTCCTTCTCAGGGTATCACATCCGGATGCACACCATGTCCGCTTGCCCTTCAGTAGTGATGTTAATTTTAATCACCTGATTAAAGTCTACATTTTCTCACTATTTACTCTTTATTTTTTCCATTGTAGATAAAAAATAATATGTGGGGAGACACTTTAAAATGATATACATGTCTATGCTCATCACAATTTCCCCCTAGATTTAGCATAAATTGGTGAGTCTTCTCATAATCTTCACTGTGATAGCTACAAAATGAAGATTTTCCAATTCCAGCATTCTCTTCATATTTATCAATCAGTAATTGGCATTCCATTATAAGGAAGGTCCTCCCTTCTTTCCGACTCATTTATTTATCTACCTATTATCAAAATGAACTTAAGGATTCCTGTTTTTAAAAAGATCTTTGATCAATTGTTGCACTTTTTTATAAAGATTTTATTTGTTTATTTGAGAGAGCAAGACAGAGATAACGAGAGAGCACTAGTGGGGGGGGGGAGCGGCAGAGGGAGAGGGAGATGAGGACTCCCCGCTGAGCAAGGACCCTGACACGGGGCTCGATCCCAGGACCCTGGGATCATGACCTGAGCTGAAGGCAGATGCTTAACCGACTGAGCCACCCAGGTGTCCCATCAATTACTGTACCTTAATTGAGTGCTCAAATTGTCCCAGATCTGGCCAGTAGGAACCCCTGTAAACTGGTTCGTGCCTCCTTGGGACATGCCTCCATCTTTTTTGTTTTGTTTTATTTTTCTCATTTCCTCTCTCTCTGGCACAGTATGTTCCAGGCTCATTGTCATTGGAATCAGCCATTTCTCCAGGAATCTCCCATTCCCTTCATTAAAGACCCATATATTTACATTGACACCTACAGGTGTCTTTGCTCCTCAGACCTTTCTGCACACAATGCTCATGAAAGTGTAGGGAAAAAAATACTTCCATATAACTCTTTGCTCAAAAATAACCCAGAAGTCCATTTACTGGAACTTCAAGATAAATTTAAAACAAAACAAAAGCCCCATTTAAAG
>NW_027781387.1:0-290 GCF_054177405.1 Leptonychotes weddellii | reverse complement strand
TTGTTGTGTGTAGAAATGCAGCTGATTTTTGTGTATTGATTTTGTATACTGTAATTTTGCTGAATTCATTTATTCCAACAGATTTTTTTTCTATTGTGTGTGTAGTCATAAGGGTTTTAGAGATATAAGATCATGCCATCTGCAAACAGAGCTAATTTTACTACTTCCTTTATGATTTGGAAGCCTTTTATTTCTTTTTTGTGCATAATCACTCTGGCTAGGATATCTAGTAGCATGTTGAGTGCTAGTGATGAGAGTGAGAATCCTTGTCTTTTTCCAGATATTAGGGG
>NW_027781386.1:0-290 GCF_054177405.1 Leptonychotes weddellii | reverse complement strand
TCTTTATTCTTTAGTAAAAGTATTATTGATCAAAATCCAGAGAAGCTTGCTTTAGATTCATCATTATTAAGACATTTGAGTATGAAGCAAATTAATTTAATTTGAATTTTTCTTAGCAAAGATTTTTATAATTAAAGTATGTGAAATGGACCAATTAAAGACAAGTGATATGTTATATTGTTAAAACTTACTTATAACCTTATCTACCAAATCTACATTACCCATAAATCCATAGGTTTTTAAATGCACAAAAGCAGGACTTAAGATTTAAAAATTTTTCTGAACTCTTT
>NW_027781385.1:0-290 GCF_054177405.1 Leptonychotes weddellii | reverse complement strand
CTGCGCAGGGATGGGGTGGGGGAGGGGCAGAGGGAGAAAGAGAATATTAAGCAGGCTCCACACCCAGCGTGGAACCTGATACAGGGCTCAATCTCATAACCCTGGGAGGATGATCTGAGCCGAAATCCAGAGTCTGATGCTTAACCAACTGAGCCACCCAGGAGCCCTGTTATTTTCCACTTTTAAAAAAAATTATAGCCATCCTAGTATGAAGTAGTGAAGTGGTACCTAATTGTCGATTTGATTTGTATTTCCTGAATGATTAATGGTGTTGAATGTATTTTCTTTGG
>NW_027781384.1:0-290 GCF_054177405.1 Leptonychotes weddellii | reverse complement strand
TCTCTTTGTGGAATAGGAAATGAAATCAACATCAATTATTTCTTTTTCAATTTGGAAAATTGAATTTGTTAAAGCTATTTAAATTTAGAAAACAGTTACTGCATACAGTAAACATTCCCATGCAAGAAGTGCTTATAGGAAATTTGAAATGATGGCAATTTCAAACCCTGAGTGAGAAAGGGCTTTCACTCTGATGAAACAAAAGGCAAGAATAGGAAGAAGGACCAAGCTGCTGGGTGTGTTGTCCCCAAGGGCTCTTCTCAGAAGCTCTGAGTGCAGGGGGCTCCAAT
>NW_027781383.1:0-290 GCF_054177405.1 Leptonychotes weddellii | reverse complement strand
GGGTGGGGTGCTTAGACTTCTCAGCACTTCTGTTCGGGGCCAGAAGGCCTTGGCCATCACATGGACCAGCCTGGTCAGACGGGTGCACGGCTTGGTCACCTGCTTGTCCTGGATTCTGCCAGAAGGACGAGTCAGTCGCCACTCACAGGAGAAGATGAGAACTGGGGAGCTTTCCCTCTGTGCGTGTTTCATGCCTGCTGGGAAGATCTTTTGGCTGCTCTGTAGCCATGGCTGTTGTGGAATATACTACTATTTATTCTGTTCAATGTCCCGAGGCGATAGCCAGCTGC
>NW_027781382.1:0-290 GCF_054177405.1 Leptonychotes weddellii | reverse complement strand
CTGCTCCAGAGGAAGCAGGCCCTCCTTACCCTCCCCGCCTCTCCTTGCCAACTGGTTCAGCCCACAGGGTTTGCTAGGCTTGGCTGGGGCTCAGGAACGTGGCAGGTCACCAGGCCCGCCTGGGTCTGGGAGCACAGACAGGCCCACCTCAGACAGGCTGAGTCGGCAGCCCACTGGGCTCTGGAAAGACCCAGAGGGCAAGATGGGCAAGGAAGGGCTAGGCCCCTGCCTGCTCCCACAGTCCCCTCACTACCTGGGTGAGGGGCTTGATGCTGTGACCTGCAAAGTAG
>NW_027781381.1:0-290 GCF_054177405.1 Leptonychotes weddellii | reverse complement strand
GAGCCCCCACCCTGCTCTTTCATCCAGAGCCCTGCTCACCTTAGCTACTGTGGTTCCCACGCACGGCCTTTCCCTCCTAACACAAGGAGGAAGGCAGAGGGTTTGCTGGGTGCACTCGTGCATGTGTGTGAGCCCCTGGAGCAGGGCTGGTGCACAGTAGGAGCTCATGCACTGTTTGTGGAAGGAATGAGTCCACCATTGGGGAGGATCTGGGTTGGGGGCTGACGGGCCCACCCTAAACAGCTCACAGTCAGTGCATGCATGAGTTGTGCTACCGTGACCATATAGGG
>NW_027781380.1:0-290 GCF_054177405.1 Leptonychotes weddellii | reverse complement strand
TGTGTCATTCTTCCCATGTTAATTATGGATGAGAGATGGAAGAGATGCAGGCTGTCCTTCTGCTAAGGACAGATACAACAATCATCATCCGAAGAAGAACATTAGTAACAACAAAAAAATTTAATATGAATACAGAGTAAAAAGGAAGGCAAGACGTTAGGCTCTCTCATACATTTATTCAACCTGTATTTATGAAATGTCTACTCTGTAAAATGCTTTTTAATTACATCTACTTTGTAACCCATTTCCATTTCATTTCATTCTGTCCCTGCAAGTTGACTAGTACATTA
>NW_027781379.1:0-290 GCF_054177405.1 Leptonychotes weddellii | reverse complement strand
TGCAGGATGAGGGAACTGAAGCAGAACCAGGAGCTGGAAGGGCTCCCCCAGCCCGGACTGGCCACCTGACCTGCGCCCCGCTTTCCTCACCGCCCTGGGGGCCGCTTCTGGCAGTCTTAACAGGGAGAGGGCTCTCCGGGGGAGGGGAGCCCCCTGTCGGCAGCTGTCCCCCTCCCTAGGTCTCCGCCCTGCCCCACCTCAATCCCCTGGGTCGTGCCCCCACTCTTTCGGCCCCCCGACCCGCGAACCCCACCTCCCTGCATCTTCCGCCGTGACCTCCGGAGCCCTGC
>NW_027781378.1:0-290 GCF_054177405.1 Leptonychotes weddellii | reverse complement strand
ATTTTTTCTGCTTTCACCAGCGCCAGAGTTCTAGGTGACTTCTTTTCTTTCCTCAGTAGGAGGAGCAGATGAATGCGGCTGTCTGGAGAGGGGGGTTTATTGGAGAAATAAATCTCTTTGGCTAAATATGAACCACGCAGAGGAAACAGAGGAACAGCTTTTTAATGACCAAGGTTTAAATGAAGCCCAGCAGCTGAAGGCAGAACCCCAATTAAGAAGAGATGGGAAATTGGTGTCCAAGAGACCACTTAAGGTTACATAAATATTTCCTGAGCCAAGGTACCAGGAAT
>NW_027781377.1:0-3528 GCF_054177405.1 Leptonychotes weddellii | reverse complement strand
GGGTTAGCCTGGTGATGGGTATTAAAGAGGGCAACTTCTGCATGGAGCACCGGGTGTTATGCACAAACAATGAATCATGGAACACTACATCAAAAACTAATGATGTAATGTATGGTGATTAACATAACAATAAAAAATTTAAAAACAAAAATAAATGTCAATATTCTGCCAAATTTACTTCAGATTACAAAGAGATAAAATGTTACAAATACAGCTAAAATATCAATCCCATTCTGGTCTCAGCTTCTCTGAAGAAACTTCTCTCCCAAAGACGCTATGCACTCTTCCCATAAGTATTTTGTGTATTTACGAAATCTACAGAGATGGTATCATTCGGAACTCATCCTTTTATAACTTTTTTCACACAGAACTTGTTTTTAAAGATTTATTCATGTTGATACAAAAAGATATAGAGCCTTTAAAATAACTTCTGTATGTTTTCCATTCTTTGTATATGTTAGATTTTATTGCGTGAACTCTACGTTGCTTCTAATTTTTTGCTATTACAAATAATGAAAGAACGACCACTGCTTTCATCATACCTTCTTTGGAAAGATGTGTGAAAGTCTCTCTAAAGGATTCTAGAAAGGGAACTGCTGAAACCTTGAGTTGGAGCATCTTTCAACATTATTAGATACCTCAAACTGCTCTTTAAAGTGCTTGAAACAATTTTATAATCCAACAGTAACATATAGGACATCACTTGCTCCACCATCTTTGCCTTTAAATTTAAATACCAGTATGATGGTATAAAAATGTTACCTTGTTGCTTTCACGGGTACTTCCCGGATAACTAGTAAGAATTTTAATTCATTTAAATGAGTTGATCTTACTTACTTATGTTTTGTCCACTTTTGTTATGGACTTGTAGCATTTCTTTACATGCTATGGATTGATCCTTCATGAGATCCTTCACATGTATCTGAATGTATTATCATATTTTTTTTTTTTTTGCCTTTTACCTTTAAGATATATTTTCTCATATACATATTTAAAATTTTTAACACAAATTTATCACTATTCCCCTTTGTATTTTGGGTTTTTTGTATCTTGCTCAAAAAGAACCCTTCTGGGGCACCTGGCTGGTTCAGTCAGTAAGAGCATCTAACTCTTTTTTTTTTTTTTTAAGATTTTATTTATTTATTTGACAGAGAGAGAGAGATAGCGAGAGCAGGAACACAAGCAGGGGGAATGGGAGAGGGAGAAGCAGACTTCCTGCCGAGCAGGGAGCCCGATGTGGGACTTGATCCCAGGACCCTGGGATCATGACCTGAGCAGAAGGCAGACGCTTAATGACTGAGCCACCAGGTGCCCCAATAGCATCTAACTCTTGATACCAGGGTCATGGGTCTAAGCCCTAATCTCCAACACCACACAGATGTTTTCCTATATATTCTTCTAAAAGTTGCAAAGTTCCTCTTTTTTTTTAAGTAGGCTCCATGCCGAACATGGGGCTAAAACTCACCACCCCGAGATCAAGAGTCGCATGGTCTACCGAATGAGCCAGCCAGGCACCCCAAAAAGTCTCTCTTTAAAATGTAGTCTATGGGACGCCTGGGTGGCTCAGTTGGTTGGGCATCTGCCTTCGGCTCAGGTCATGATCCCAGGGTCCTGGGGTCAAGTCCCACAGGGCATGATTCAGAGAATGAAAGGAAATGACAGAAAGGTACCTTTTAAGTCAGGAACTGGGGTATGGAAAAGTACTGATAAAAAGCTATGGGGCTCTTGGCTGGCTCAGTTGGTAGAGCATGTGACTCTTGATCTCAGGGTCTTGAGTTCGAGCCCCGTGTTGGGTGTAGAGATTACTTAAAAAAAATTTAAAAACTGATGAAAACAAGGAAGGGAAAGAAATATTGCTCATATTTCTAATTGGAGTACATGTTGGAACAAAGCAGGCCTTCATGCATTTGAAAAAAAAAAAAAGCTCATAAAAGTACATCGTTTATTCACATGAAGCCAAAGAAAAGTGGGTCTAGAGAAGAGAGAACAAAAAGGTGCAACTACCTTGTAAGTTACAAAACAAAACAGCATTAAGGAGGAAGAAGGAGAAATACAGGTAACCTAGCCATCCTGCTCCCTTACACCCTGTTTGGGAACAGGATGTGGTATAAATAATAAAAAAATAATAATATAAAAAAATATAGATAGCAATATTTATTCAGCACTTAGTGAGTATCAGGGACCAAGGAAGGCACACTGCATTAGAAGACACAGAGTGCGGCAAGAAGGCCCAGGAGAAGTACGTAAGATTTGCAGAGGGAAGGCTTCATGGAGAAAAGAGTGAGCTTGCTCCTGAAGGTAAAACAGGAGGGAGCTGGGATGCAAAGCTTGGAGACAGCAGTTCAGTAAAAAAGGAAGAGGTGCTAAAGCAGTGAGGAATCAATCAAAACATATACTGCATTGTGAGGTATACAGAGTAATTATGATGGGATCAAGAACATGGATATAATACACAAATAGGTCATGAGAAATGGTTTGGTCCAGAGATTATGTTCCAAGTCACATGAAAGTATAAAAGGAAACAAATCATGGTCCAAATATCAAAACGAACTGATTATAATTCTTGAGGGGTCAAAGTTTTTAAAAGTACCATACAGGTTCTCAGATTTTTTTAAAAACTGAGTAATATATGAAAATGAAAGCAAACTACTTCAACTTATAGAAAGAACCCCAATTTGTAATAAAACAAAACAAAAATTCCCAACATGTTTCCAAAATGTGTAAGCCCAAAGAAGACAGAAAGTTTTAAAGGTGGTATTTTACAAGACTGGATTAAAAAAACAACAAAGGAGGCAAAGCTATTAGATATCAAGTTTAAAATAAAAACATCAAGCTAGTGCTATGATAAAAGAAACATCTGTAATAAAATAAGACATTTTATGTCAAGTCATAACAAACGAAATCAAGGAAAAAACTGAAACATAAAAGGAGAAATCAAGTGAAAATAATCACATTCAGTTATTAATTAGACAAATATTTACTGTGTGTCTACTCTATACCAGGTATTTTTCTTGGCACCCAGGCTACAGCACTGAATGAAAGTGACAAAATTCTTTGCCTTCCTTGGAGTTACAGTCTAGGGAGAGAGACAGACAAAAAAGAAATAATAATATTTTTGACATGCTGCAAAGCACTATGAAGAATAAAGTAGGAGAAGAGAGAATGAGTGCTGGGAATCTCAGTTCTAAACAACGTCAGGGAAGACATAAAGTGAGGCGTGGACATTTCTGCCAAGAGCATGAGGAAAGGGAGTAAGGTAGTCACAGTGTCATACAGATCTAGCATGCACAGTAACGACAAGAGACAATGAAGGTTGAAATTCATGAAACAGGGGCGCCTGGGTGGCTCAGTCGTTAAGCGTCTGCCTTCGGCTCAGGTCATGATCCCAGGGTCCTGGGATCGAGCCCCGCGTCGGGCTCCCTGCTCAGCGGGGAGCCTGCTTCTCCCTCTCCCACTCCCCCTGCTTGTGTTCCCTCTCTCGCTGTGTCTCTCTCTGTCAAATAAATAAATAAAATCTTTAAAAAAAAA
>NW_027781376.1:0-290 GCF_054177405.1 Leptonychotes weddellii | reverse complement strand
TAAATAAAACATAAAACTTCTTTTCTAGGAATTTTTAGAAAGTAGGAATGAGAAATATTGTTAATCTTTATATCATGTTTTTGGCTTTTAATAAGGACTTAGGTAAGAAATGAACAAATTAGAGCTGTTTACAATTTTCTGAAAGTTTCTGTTGAGAACTGTATCCAATTTTTACTTTTATATTATGTATATACGGACATACAGTATGAAAATTTGTTAGAACTTATCAAGAAAATTATTATTTTCCTAATTATATCACTTTTTCTCTTTTATAATTAGACACATATCTT
>NW_027781375.1:0-290 GCF_054177405.1 Leptonychotes weddellii | reverse complement strand
TTTCAACTCCAAAATTTAATCTGTTAAAGTAAGGATGATAATAAATGAGGTAAGGACATGAGAGAATTGTAGATTAGAATAGAAAAGCAACTTTCTTTTTCCCTCAGCTTTCTCAAATAAAATTACTTAATGAAGTAACAGAGCATGCAATAAGCATACATTGCTATGATATAATAATTTAAAATATTTTCATATATGGGATACCTGGGTGGCAGAGTCGGTTAAGCGTCCAACTCTTGGTTTCAGCTCAGGTCATGATCTTAGAGTCATGAGATGTAGCCCTGAGTCAG
>NW_027781374.1:0-290 GCF_054177405.1 Leptonychotes weddellii | reverse complement strand
TGAGCCCCACGCTCCTCCTCCCCTGGGTTCTGCCCTGCCTGCTGGGCCCTTTGCTCTCTGCTGGCCCTCACTGCTCCTGGTGCACCGGAGTCCTCAGGTGCCAAAACCCACTCACTTTCCTGGACTCCCCAGTGGGTCAAACCCCTACTCTGTCTTCTGAAGCCTCTCTGCTTCCTAGTGACCCTTCACACAAGTGAGACGGCTTGGGCCATGCTGCCTTGCAGGGTTCTTAGCAAAACAGCCCCTTCTGTTTTCAATCCCAGGACCCCTCCTCTAAATACGAGTCAGAC
>NW_027781373.1:0-290 GCF_054177405.1 Leptonychotes weddellii | reverse complement strand
TAAAACAAGACAAGATCAGAGAGGCAGATAAACCATAAGAGACTCTTAATCATAGGAAACAAACTGAGGGTTGCTAGAGGGGAGACGGGTGGGGGGGGGATGAGATAACTGGGTGATGGGTATTAAGGAGGGCACATGATGTAATCAGCACTGGGTATTAAATAAGACTGATGAATCACTGAACTCCACCTCTGAAACTTAATAATACACTAGATGTGAATTAATTGAATTTAAATTTAAAAAAAGAGGGTATCTAGAACAAGAAATTTTGTTTTAAGCAATTTCTTTTT
>NW_027781372.1:0-290 GCF_054177405.1 Leptonychotes weddellii | reverse complement strand
GGGTTCACCGAGGATGAAGTTGGACAGCCCCATGACACAGAAGGAAGTAGATGTCATGCAAATCAGTGCACGCATTTCACACAGTGGCCCATTGTGGGAGGACCACCCAGGACAGCACAGCCCGGCCCCCAAGGAGCCACGTGCTTTCAGGAACCTGCAGGTGGGATCCTCAGAGCAGCTCCCCGGGGCAGCTGCAGCGAGCAGTTCTGTTCTGGACCCCCAGCAGCCCTCCGCCCCGGAGCTGGGGAGCGATTTGCAGAGAATGAGAACGTGTTCTCCAGAAGGTAGAT
>NW_027781371.1:0-290 GCF_054177405.1 Leptonychotes weddellii | reverse complement strand
TGGGGAGTTCAGGTGTGGTGTGGAAGGAAAGAGCTTCCCTGGGCTGCATGTTGTCATTGTGCCTCATGACCTGTCCCAGTTGTTAGCTTCCAGGCTTGCCTAATATTTTTGGTGGAAATTTCTTTCAACCTGGGGAAGAAATGAGCCTTCTTATGTCATCTTCTGTTGCTACATTGGGCTGGGTCACCTTATGTTTTCCAGGGGAAAGTAAGCTGACCTGCTGCTATGTTGTATCTCCAATCCTGCCATCCATAACCAATTCACCTGTTCTTTCCATCTTTCAGAGTTCT
>NW_027781370.1:0-290 GCF_054177405.1 Leptonychotes weddellii | reverse complement strand
TATGGTTTGTCTCTCTCTCTGGTTTTGTCTTGTTTCATTTTTTTCCTCTCATCCCCTATAGGGGGCTCTCTCTCAATTTAAATCTCCCCCATGTTTTCAGTCTCTTTCTCCAAGAAGAGCCTTGTTTATCTTTAGGAATCATCTGATTGGGTCAGACCCAGAGAGAATCATAATCCTTTTTATTTTTTTTTTATT
Organism: Leptonychotes weddellii; assembly: GCF_054177405.1. Lineage (NCBI taxonomy): Eukaryota > Metazoa > Chordata > Mammalia > Carnivora > Phocidae > Leptonychotes > Leptonychotes weddellii. Next base: position 95 of record NW_027781370.1, on the reverse strand, counting down.
TTTTTATTTTTTAAAATTTTTTATTCTTATGTTAATCCCCATACATTATTACATCATTAGTTTTAGATGAAGTGTTCCATGATTCATTGTTTGTG
>NW_027781369.1:0-290 GCF_054177405.1 Leptonychotes weddellii | reverse complement strand
TAAGGCACAGAGGACTGGGAAGGACGTTGCCTGGAACAGAAAAGTTGAGTTCGGAAGTCATTAGTAACAGAGGTGATGGATAAAGAGGAAGACGGGGACACTGGGTGATTATAATAGATGGCATTTATCAAGCAAGTACTATGTACCAGGTACCTGTGATCTTTTTTAATTCTCATCAAAAAACACCTCTGTGATAAAGCTATTACTATAATATCCATTTTAGCAATGAGGAAATTGAAGCGCAGATTTGCTGAGTGTCACAAATTCGGCAGGTGGTGATGGAGTTGGAG
>NW_027781368.1:0-290 GCF_054177405.1 Leptonychotes weddellii | reverse complement strand
TATATATATAATCTAACAATTAAAACATAACCCAAGCACATCTTCCTCCCCCCAGACTCCTGTCCAGTTTATGCCTTTTGTTGAGCAACCACCCCTTGGGGGCCATTTTAACTTTGTGCATCTTTTGCAGTTATCTATGTGCACAGGTTCTTGCTCTGAAAAGTTTCACCAATAGCTCCTCCCTTTTGACTTAGGTAGTGAGTCTATGAGGCTGGGCCTTTCCCTTGGGGCTGCTGGGCTGTTCAGCTCCAGGAGGCTGACTTCTCAGAGAAGTCAACAAGAAAGGTGCC
>NW_027781367.1:0-290 GCF_054177405.1 Leptonychotes weddellii | reverse complement strand
TGTCACAAGTTTTTGACTTGTGGTTACCATTAAGTTGATACATAACATCCTATGCATATAGCAGTCTATATGAAGTTGATGGTCAATTAAGTTTGAGCCCATTCTAAAAGCACTAAATTTTTACTCCCCATTTTGTATGTATGATACCATATTTTATTTTGTGAAAAACTTTTTTAAAGATTTTCTTAGAGAATGTGTGCGAGCATGAGCAGGGAGAGGGGCAGAAGGAGAGGGAGAAACCGACTCCCCACTGACTAGGGAGCCCGATGTGGGGCTTGATCCCAGGACCC
>NW_027781366.1:0-3528 GCF_054177405.1 Leptonychotes weddellii | reverse complement strand
GATTTCCCCCGCTTCATTCCTCCCCTCCCGCTACCTTCTTCTTCTTCTTTTTTTTTCTTAACATATCTTGCATTATTTGTCTCAGAGGTACAGATCTGAGATTCAACAGTTATAATGTAGTTTTAATAATGGCTGTGCTTAGTACCTGGCTCACAGAGTTCTGGAGGTGTGAGTCTGCAAGCTGGTACTCTGGGGTTTGAGGCATAAATAAATGTGTTTTTTTTTATTGGTTTCTCTCTCTGCAGGACTTCGGATTTTATTCCAGGTTCGGAAGATAGAAAGTAAAAGATGATACACGTGCCTATGTGTTTATTTATGTTTATTTGAATTTTCTCCACGACCACTGTGGTGAAGGTTTTGGAAGATATGCCAGGGATTCCTTGCTATCGTTTATGACCCTTTCTATTAAACTTTCTCTGTTCCAATTTCCTGTCTTGACTGGACTGACTGATCCGGAGCGGTGAGGGTAAGTCAGTGCCTGCAAGTGTCTGATGGGTTTGCCGTCCCCACACGGTCGGCAGCCCCCCCGTCACTCTCCCACGACGGCTCCCGGCTCAGTCTCATGTGTTGGTTGACCCTCAACCTTGTCTCCGTCCACGGACTCATCCTTCACATGAGTGTCAGACTTGTTCTCTCCGGTGCCCTGCACTCTGGGGACCCCCAGTCTCTGGCTTCCGGCCACCCTGGGCCGGTGGGGACAGGAGGGAGACGCCAGGGCATTCTCTCCTCCCTCCCTGCTTTGGGAAGCATCTCAGTAGTGCCTGCATCCTCTGTGGTCCTCGTGTGCACCTGTCATGCCTGACCATGGAGCATCTCTTGCCAGGTGGCCTTGACCTTTTGGCTCGGGTAACCCACCTCCTCCAGGGTCCCTCGGGCCCTACTGATGCTGAAGGCTGGGTTGTCTCATCGTCCTCAAATGGCTTCTCAGGGCTGTCAGCACCTTTTACAAAGGCCCCTGAGCTACATTCTTTCTCTCGGTGGCTGGCGTGCTCTCCTTGTTCCTGGCTGAATCTGATGAGTTAGTGAGTCCTTCCCCGAACCTGACTAAGTCTCCTGCCAAGGGCAGTGCGGGCGTGGGAACATCCTTGATTCTCACTCACCATACCCTCTCCCTTTGCACTCAATATTTTCCTTGTCTGTTTTCTTCGGAGTCAATTCTAATACTTGTCACGCCATGGGTCAAACTTTGTTATTTCTGATGCTGTCCATGTAGACTCCTGTGACCCCAAATACCTCCTAGTTAGCACTCAGGGGGTCACATCTGCCTGATGGTGACCAAAGGCTAACAGAAGGCATCCAGCGGTCTGGGGCATCCGCATGACACGTGTGCTGGGGAAAGAAGCACATACCAGCGGCCTGAGCCGGGATGCGGAATTCAAGCAGAGAGGCCCCGAGTGGCCAGTGAGTAATTAGGTGTGGTCACTGGTGGCCTGCCTTGCGGCTGCCTCAATCCATTCATCATCTCTGGGCTGCTCGGTCTCCGCTGACTGCTCCAGGTCCTTGTCCGGCTTCAGAACCAGATTTGAATGTTCAGGCTGGATGCTCACAGGTGACAGACTCTGCCTTCTCAGATGTGAGCCCGTGGGGTTCAGGCAGCTCTGTCTTATGGGGAAGAAACAGACCCAGTGAGTGCAAGGGTCCTGGTTGAGTCAGCCAGCAGGATCACTGGGATTGGTTCTAGGGAAACACATTTCAGCCGAGTTCAGCTCTGAGCAGCTTGGGCTCCAAGGGCACAAATACTAACCTGAGGATGACGAATGAAGGGGATGACTGCTCCTTTGTGCCCAGCCCTGCCAGAGTCCCGGAGCGTTCCTTGAGAAAGAGCTTTCTGTGGTCAGACAGGTTTAAGACGTGCTGTCTTGCATTTGTAGGAACCTCACCTGTACCTGGGCAAACCTGATGCTTGAGATGTCTTGGAGTAAAGAAACCTTCTCAGCTCTGTTGGCTGTGTGGAGCCCAGTCCTTACAGAACTTGTATTTCTGGCCCGCAGAGCTGGGTTAGCGAACCTGGCAGGGTTTCCAAGCCTGGCAACAGGGCTACCCACTGGGAAGGTTTTGAAACAAAAGTGATTCCTGGGGTCGGCCCATGGCGGTTTTGGTTTGGGAGCTCCAGGGTGAACCCTACAACCCACAATCTTTAAAATTTTTCCAGGTGATGCTGATCATCATTCAGGTTAGAATTTGGACTCACGTGCCCATGGAAGCATTTTCGGGGCCGCAGAGCGGTTGAGTTGTAGGGCTGGGTTTTACTCCCTACTTACCTCTGAGCATCCCAGGAGAGGGAAGAAGTCAGTGGTGGCTCACACCCGTCCTCAGACTCACCTTGTGGGTGAGCATCCCGGAAAATGCAGGACAGACCTTGATAGAGCAGTCATGCCTTTCAAGGGCTGGGCATGATTGCTGTGGGGGAGGTAACTTTACCCCGGGGGGCTTGCCCTGATGTTGAGTGGCAGGAAAAGGTCTCCCCCAGAGGCACTGCCCTGGACTGTTAAATTAGCAGCTCTCCCTTTGGGAAGCCGCAGGAGGAAATGGTCTCCTCGGTGAATGTTTATTCATCCCTGGCTTCCCCAGCATCCAGGCAAATGCTTATAGCACATTTCCACTCAGCCTGGGAAATGTGTTCTGTGCTCAACAAAACATGGAAAAATCAAGCCATAAGAGACATCTGAGAAGTGTGTGGACCCATTTAAAACTACTTTAGGAAGAGCCCAAGGCCATGGATTAGAACTGATCCACAAGTAACTCTTAGTAACCGGGAGGGCAATTAGGCCCTGCAAACCCCTTGTAGAGGGGAGCTTGAGCGGTGGGCCTGGCCGCCAAATCAAATGTCATGGGTGTGGCGTCCGCGTAGGACAGAGCGACCTGCAAAAGTCAGGGCTCTCCCACTCTCATGGAACGGAGCTCCACTCAGTGGTGACTCCAGTAGAACCAGAAGGTCCTGGGACAAGCACCCTGCCCTGTGGACCCCGCGGTGAGCTGGAGACGGGCTGGGAATCTCCGTGCCACCCTTACAAACCTCGTGTGGTTAAGCTTGGCTGCACAAAAGAATCTGAAAATCAGTTGAATAAGTTATGTTTAATAAGTGACCATATCTCATCCTCAAATTAAGTTTCAGGGTTGTTTAAGGCACCCAATCATGCTTCGCTCACCACGTACTTCCCTGTACAGAAAACTCAGGAGTTTATTAATAATCCTTTACATATAGGCTCAGCCCAGAGAGTAGGCTCAGCCCAGAATTTTTTTTTTTTTTTTTTTTTTGCCTCCTACCCTCCACTATCAAGGTGCCTCAGGGGTTTTGAATAGCAGACAACACAGAGAAAGTTGTGGCTGGCAACTCAAAGGTCATAGGCAAACAAACAGCATGTACGAGAATTGTCACAAACTCCAACTTTGTTCTCGTCGATCTGGGTTTTACTCCCTACTTACCTCTGTGTGACTTTGGGAAAGTTACATAAGCTTTCAGAGCTTCAGTTTCCTTGACTATACTATGGGGATCCTGGAGGGATCTTCTTCATGGGCTCGTTTTGA
>NW_027781365.1:0-290 GCF_054177405.1 Leptonychotes weddellii | reverse complement strand
GGCTGCCGTGGGTACCATGCCCTCCGGGAGCAGTGGCCAGGCCGCTGTGCTCAAGTTTGCTGCTCCCACTGGAGCCACTCCCAATGCTGGCCGCGAGGCCCTGGAACCTTCTCTAACCAGATGGAGGCAGCCTTCTGGGAGCCGCAGCTTCCCGCGGTTACTGATCCTGGGGCTGACGCCCCGCCTCTCCAGAGGTGTCTTAGTTAACCCGCCGACCCCGGGTCTGCTCCATGTGGTCATTGCCACCTCCGAGCAACAAGGGAGCTCGCTCAGTGGCTCTGACGTGGGGG
>NW_027781364.1:0-290 GCF_054177405.1 Leptonychotes weddellii | reverse complement strand
GCTCATGGTAGGCCAGGCGCTGAGTCTCCTCCACAAAGCCCGCCCTGCTCTGGGGGTTCGGAGCCCCCACGCCCGCACTGGGGGTACCCAATTCCTGAATCTGATGGACCGTCCAGGTGGGGTGAGGGGGCTTTGAGAAGTGCAGACCCCCAGGCTCCAGCCCAGGTCCCCTGAACCAGACTTGCCAGGGGGGAGGGCTGGGAACCCACAACAATGGGGCATGCTGATCGGAGGCCAGGTCAGCCCGTCGCACCGAGTCGAGCGAGGAAAGTTCCAGGCAGCTGCCCGTG
>NW_027781363.1:0-290 GCF_054177405.1 Leptonychotes weddellii | reverse complement strand
CCGTAACTGTCGTATATCTCAGCTCCTTCTCTGCGTTTGTTTTGACTTACATTAGGTGTATTTTTAGGAACTCTCTGTTAATCTCTTTGAAACACTGTCTGTCTTGTTTTGTTCTTTCTTCCTGAGATTCCCTTTTAGACATAGAATAAGTCACCTTGTCCTCACGCCACAGTGTTCTTTCTCATTTTTTCCCCCCTATCCTTTTACTCTAAGGTCTGAGCAAATTCTGCATATTATTTCATTAATATGTTTCTATGACATTCATCGGATTACGTTTACTTTATTCTTCT
>NW_027781362.1:0-290 GCF_054177405.1 Leptonychotes weddellii | reverse complement strand
TGGGCGCCTGGGTGGCTCAGTTGGTTAAGCGACTGCCTTCGGCTCAGGTCATGATCCTGGAGTCCTGGGATCGAGTCCCGCATCGGGCTCCCTGCTCAGCAGGGAGTCTGCTTCTCCCCCTGACCCTCCCCACTCTCATGCTCTCTCTATCTCATTCTCTCTCTCAAATAAATAAATAAAATCTTTAAAAAAAAAAAAAAAGAAAGAAAAATGAACTACTGCTATGAATCACAACACATAATGAGGAAGGGGATAAAAGCGAGACCCCTAAAAATGATATACATGTCTCC
>NW_027781361.1:0-290 GCF_054177405.1 Leptonychotes weddellii | reverse complement strand
CATGATTCATTGTTTTCGTATAACACCCAGTGCTCCATGCAGTATGTGCCCTCCTTAATGAACACTATTTTTAATAGATTTCTCTAAACATTTTTTTTCTACAAACATAGATTTCATCCACACAGGATGGAGACTTTTCAGGAACATGTCCCTGAAGAGTTAAGATGTTATTGTACTGTAAAATTACTGGAGTGATTCTTTTTGACAAGATGGTAATTTATTTTTAACCTTCTTGTTTGATAGTTTTTTTTTCTATAATGAACAGTTCCTACTTATTTAATAAGCTTTAT
>NW_027781360.1:0-290 GCF_054177405.1 Leptonychotes weddellii | reverse complement strand
TACTTAGGATTCATGATAGCATCTAAAAGAGGTCCACGTATACTTGGATCATACGTATTCCAAGTCTGTAGAGCACAGAATCCCAATGTTGTCTAGTCTCCTTTCCGTCTCAGAGTATGTAAAACTCCTTCGATCCATACAGCCCACCAGAGACTGTACAACGAACCCATGTCACAAAAGAAGAATGCCTACACTTTAAAAGGAAACAGAAAGAAATCAAGACCTGAACATGAAAAGTGCTTTCTCTTCTAGAAAGAAAAAGCATCCCAAATTACAACACAACAATTCTC
>NW_027781359.1:0-290 GCF_054177405.1 Leptonychotes weddellii | reverse complement strand
TTTCTTTCTTTCTTTCTTTCTTTCTTTCTCTTTTCTTTTTTTCTTTTCTTTCTCTTTGTTTCTTTTCTTTCTTTCTTCCTTTCTTTCTTTCTTCTTTCTTTCTTTCTTTCTTTCTTTCTTTCTTTCTTTCTTTCTTTCTTTCTTTCTTTCTTTCTTTCTCTTTCTTTCTTTCTTTCCTTAATTTTAGGTAGTTAACATACAGTGCAATACTGGCTTCTGGAGTAGAAGTCAGTGATTCATCACTTACATACAACACCCAGTGCTCATCATAACAACTGCGCTCATTAATG
>NW_027781358.1:0-290 GCF_054177405.1 Leptonychotes weddellii | reverse complement strand
TCCTTCGGGGCAGAGGTCCAGGTAGATGGGGAGAAAGGTCTTTCACATTTCACCCCATGCTTTATAAATGCTGTGGCAACTTTTGCAAAGCGGAATCAGTCCTTTATTATGTATATGGCGACTATTTTCTTCAAGTCTGTCATTTTTCATTTGTTGTCATGTCTTTTCTCCTCTAGCAGCTTAAGAAATTTGTGTCATGAACCTTCCTACAGTATGATTTCTGAAGTTGGAATCGTGCCAGGGAAGGCCTTTCTCACTTTGATTATACGTTGTCTTCGGTTTCTTCCACC
>NW_027781357.1:0-290 GCF_054177405.1 Leptonychotes weddellii | reverse complement strand
TTGATTTAGGGTGGGGAAAATGCCTTTTTCCTTTCAGTCTCCTATAAAATCAGGAACATAGCATAAATTAATATCTCAGGAAATCATCTCGTCATGGAGACATGTGCAGATGCCAACATAAATAATTTGTACGATGGGTCATATTGTAGTGCAAAGAACTCTCAGCCTGGAATAAGAAAGAGTTGGAATCCTGCTTCTGTCCCTTTTCAGTCATATGACCCTGGGACAGTCACTTAATATCTCTGAATCTTGCTTCCTTATTAATAAAATGGACAAAACAATAGCTACAT
>NW_027781356.1:0-290 GCF_054177405.1 Leptonychotes weddellii | reverse complement strand
TCACCACCTGTGGACCCTTGGCTTCCCTGAACCCTTGTTTCTCAACAAATGGGAGTTCTTTTTCTTCACGCTCATTTGCTCTCAGGGAAGAGTGCTCCCCTGGGCTCACAGGCGGATGCCTAGAGTGCTCTAATCCCTGGGGAGGGCCCCTGCTAGCCCCTGGGAACACTCCTGAGTCTGTTCCCCAACCCGCACCTGTCAGGTAGACACACCTGGTCTAGGCGCTGTCCTCTTTGTGGAGCACAGCGAGCTAGTCCCTGGACGTGCCCATCACGCAGGCTTCTGCCCTG
>NW_027781355.1:0-3528 GCF_054177405.1 Leptonychotes weddellii | reverse complement strand
AGACCCAGGGGAGGCCCAGGTACAGATAAAGAGGGGTCTAGACCCAGGGGAGGCTCAGGTGCAGGTGAAGGGGAGGCCCAGGTGCAGGGGCTGCTGAGGGAAGGCCCAGGGGAGGCCCCAGGTCAGTTGAGGCTAATGTGCAGAAGCAGGTAAGGCCCAGGCCCAGGGATGGCCCTGGTGTACATTATGTTTGGGACAGATGAAGTGGTTTTCCAGACTCAGAGAGGTCCAGGAACATGTGCAGGTGAGGTCCAGTCCCAAAAAATCCCAGGTAGCTGTGCAGAGGAGGTCCTCAACAAGGGATGCCCAGTTACAGGTGCAGGGGAGTCCCAGGTACAGGTGTAAATGAATCCAGGTCCCTGTGTAGAAACAGGAAGAGTTCCAGAGGGGCCAAGTGGAGGCTCAGGAGTAGGTGAAGGGGAGGCCCAGGTGCAGTGGAGGCCCAGGAGCAGGGGAGGCCCAGGAGCAGGGGAGACCCAGGAGCAGGGGAGGCCCAGGTGCAGGGGAGGCCAAGGTGAAGGGGAGCCCCAGGTGCGGGGTAGCCCAGGTGCCCTCCTGCACACCTGGCTGGGGGTGCTGCTGGAGCACCAGAGCCCCCGAGAGGGTGACGTTACGGTGACTGCACAGGTCCCCCACCTTCCCCGAGGCCCCAGGAGTCTGACCTCTCTGTCCTCCCACTGGCCCCTGGGCATCGACTCCGTGGTGAATGTGGGTGATTGTGCCTAAATGCTTCCCTCTGCAGGATGGACCCTGGTTGTCTCTCGTCCCACCTCCTGACCACCGGGGCTTCCAGAGAGGGCTGCCCAGGGCCTTTCTGACATTGTTGTCTGTTTCTCTCAGGTTCCCCATGGGATTGTGGAGCAGGCGGGCTGGCCCTCTGCTGGACACCCCAGCTGCCCGTGTCCTGTGGGGTCTTCAGGCCTTGACATCACTGCTGCCGGGGGGGGCAGAGCCCTCTCTGGGCTCATGTCTCCTGTGAAGCTCAGCGTCCCTGCCCAAGGGGCCCATGTTGATGTGTTTGCTCCTTGTGTCCTGGGCTGGGCGCTGCCTCTGTGACCCTGACCCTCTCCTCAGCCCTGCCCAACTCGGAGGAGGGGCTCCTTCACATGCTCTCTTGCTGTACACACGGCCCCTCCCTGTGGTCCCTAACTCGCTGGGGCTTCAGGGACTTTCTGTCCACCTGCTCTGCCCATCCTGACCATCCTTCCCAGCCCTTGGGCCCCATGTTTTCCTCGGGACACCCTGACCCCAGCTCTGTCCCTGTGGCGGGTGACCAGTGTGAGCAGTGTCCTGGTCTTGTCCCCCCACCAGGCAGCATCTGGCCGGGGGTGGGTAGTGAGGGGTCCCTTGCCCCCCGTCTTACCTGTGGGAGGAAAAGATGCAGCATGGTCTTTACAGGCTGGGACCTGGAGCTGAGCTTGTGCAGGGGGGAGAGGGGGTACAGAGGTTATTTTTTGCACAGGGCAATCTCAGTACCTCCCAGATGGAGACACAGGTCTGGGGCTCTGGGAGGGACCCCTGGCCGTCAGCAGCTGAGCAGTGGTGGGCAGCCAGCCCTGGGACCCTCAGGAGCCAGGCTTGAGGGCCGCGGGTCCTGGCTGGGTTTTGCTCTGGGTCAGTCACTGTGGTTGTAGCTTACATAGTTACGCAGTGGGTAGTTCCTTTTCAAAAAGCCTGGTGGGTGGGGGAAGGACCCCTTCCTGCTGGTGGCCCCCAGTCCAGGCGCCTCCCTGGGCCTGTCTGCACAGGTGTCCCGTGTCCCTGCCTCACAGTCCAGGGCAGCTGGGGGCGGTCTGGCTGCCCTCTCCAGCCGTCTCCCCTGGGAGTAGGTGAGGTCCCCCTGCAGGGGTAGATAGATGCCAAGCCTCCATAGGTGGGGCACAGGGGGTTTGGGGGTTGCTCTGGGTACTCTGGGGGCTCCTGGTGGATCTGGGCTATGGGGGTAGCCCTGGGGGATCAGGCTGTCTCCTTCGGGCAGCCTCTCCCAGACTCGGGGTGTGTGCCCAGATATGCCAAGACTGGCCTGGGGGAGGGTGTGCTCTTCCAGAAGCCCCCAGATTTACAGTGTGGATGGAGGGTCCCGGGGGTCTCCAGGTAATGTCAGGTTTGGACCAGACTTAGGGGATCTCAGAGCACTGGGATGGATGGTCCAGCCAGACCAGTGATGTGGCCATGTTGAAAATCCAGGGATGGTCTCCCTGCTGCGCCCAGGGCAGGGCCATGGCTGGGATTCCCTGGTCGGGGTTTTTGATGGGCTCTGTAATGCTGTGGTAGTAACAGATACCATAATTACAATAATACCACAGTGACACAGACCCACCCCAAATCCTTCTTCCCTGGGGGTCATTGCCTGAGGGCCCAGCTGGGGAGGAACCTGGGATGCTAAGGGCTGAGCCCTGGATGGAGGCGGGGCCCGGGGAGGCGGTGGGTGGGCCCAGAGCTGCAGGTGTCCTGCTGGAAACAGGGGAGACCTCTTGGGTGCTGGTTGAGGCTCCTTGGAGGGCCGCGGCAGTGTTGGGCTGGAGTGTGCGCCCATCAGGGATCCCAACCACATTGTGACGGCCTTCTGGGTTAATAAACTGCCCCACGGTTTGGGTGTCCCTCTGGGCCCCGTTGTACCCTGGGGCCAGTAGGTGGCTACCACCCAGGGAGGCCAGAGTTGGGAGTATCAGACAGGAGTCAGTCTGGGTGCTGCTGAGCCTTGGGACTCTGGGTCTGAGTCATGAGCCCGGCCTGCGAGGGAGTCTGGAAGGACGGCGCCAGGCTTTGCCCACCTGGACACGGGCCTCTGGTTGTGCCTCTGACCCCCAGCAGCTGTCTCCCTTTGCCATGTGTCTGTGAGCTCACCCTCTCTAAAGCCCCTGGGCTGATGGACCCAGAGATTCTCCAGCCCCAGAGGGCCTGCTGTCCCTGGTTCAGCTTCCATCCTTTCTGGTTCTAGCTGGACCTGGGGCAGGTACAGGTGAGAAGGTGCAGGTTCGGGTGAGGCTAGATACAGTTGATTAGGTGTTCTTGTGTAAGGGTAGACCCAGGTAAAGATCAAAGGAGGTACAGACGCAGGAGAGGCAAGGGGAGGTCCATACCCAGGGAAGCCCCAGGGATCGCCCAGGAGAGGCCCAAGAACAGGTGAGGTTCTGGAGCAGGTGAGGCCCTGGAGCAGGTATAGGTGAGGGCAGGGACGTGGAAGACCCAGGTGCAGGGGAGCCCCAGGTGCAGGGGAGGCCCAGGTGCAGGGGAGGCCCAGGTGCAGGGGAGCCCCAGGTGCAGGGTGGCCAAGGTGCAGGGGAGCCCCAGGTGCAGGGGAGGCCCAGGTGCAGGGGAGCCCCAGGTGCAGGGTGGCCAAGGTGCAGGGGAGCCCCAGGTGCGGGGTGGCCCAGGTGCCCTCCTGCACACCTGGCTGGGGGTGCTGCTGGAGCACCGGAGTCCCCGAGAGGGTGACGTGACTGTGACTGCACAGGTCCCCCACCTTCCCCGAGGCCCCAGGAGTCTGACCTCTCTGTCCTCCCACTGGCCCCTGGGCATCGACTC
>NW_027781354.1:0-290 GCF_054177405.1 Leptonychotes weddellii | reverse complement strand
GAGCAGGTACGTTGCAGGATCTCCTAAAGGCTGTGTTATGTCTGGCGCTGACTAGGTCATCAAGAAGAAGCTAGTGGGATCCGTGAAGGCTTTGCAGAAGCAGTACGTGTCCTCGGACATGGTGGTCACTAGTGAAGACGGAGATGCCAACGCCATGTGCAGTGCCCTGGAGGCTGTCTTTATCCACGGCCTGCACGCCAAGCACATCCGCGCCGAGGCCGGAGGGAAAAGGAAGAAAAGCGCCCACCAGAAGCCTCTTCCTCAGCCTGTCTTCTGGCCCCTCCTGAAAG
>NW_027781353.1:0-290 GCF_054177405.1 Leptonychotes weddellii | reverse complement strand
GAACGGATTGCAGGTGTTTGATAGTCAGCTGTGGACATGACTGGCAGATCTGTGTTTTCAGAATGATTAATCATCCCACAGTTACCTCTCGGCTGGTGATGCTGCCCAGAACTGTTTAACATTCTAGTTCCATTGTTGAGTTCTCAACTTGGAGGGCCTCTAGTGGCTGTCAGTCTCATTAGGAGGAGAAAAAAAAAAAAGGAACTGCTATGTCATCTAAAGGGTTTTATGCCCAGAATCTAAAATGTGACAGTTCTAAGGCTGTCCTCTTTTTAATAGTTAGGGAGTTT
>NW_027781352.1:0-290 GCF_054177405.1 Leptonychotes weddellii | reverse complement strand
TGTGTCATTCTTCCCATGTTAATTATGGATGAGAGATGGAAGAGATGCAGGCTGTCCTTCTGCTAAGGACAGATACAACAATCATCATCCAAAGAAGAACATTAGTAACAACAAAAAAATTTAATATGAATACAGAGTAAAAAGGAAGGCAAGACGTTAGGCTCTCTCATACATTTATTCAACCTGTATTTATGAAACGTCTACTCTGTAAAATGCTTTTTAATTACATCTACTTTGTAACCCATTTCCATTTCATTTCATTCTGTCCCTGCAAGTTGACTAGTACATTA
>NW_027781351.1:0-290 GCF_054177405.1 Leptonychotes weddellii | reverse complement strand
GGAGCCCAGGGCCACAAGGACAAAACCAGAGTCTCCAAACTTGGCAATGAAATTCTCAAATTCCTGGAGAGAGGTAACAAAGGAAAGCAGGTGAACACAGTTGCTCATGAAAGCCTAGACAGCCTTGAAATGAAAGTCAGCTATTTACTGAATACACCCTCCTGTCAGTGGCCTAGAGCTCACTGTCTTGAAGAGGTTCTCAATAGCCCCTGGGACAGCTCAGTGCCCTCTGCACTGTGCTCATATCCATTGTGTCTGGTGGCCTTGAAGTCATTTCTCTGAGACCTCAG
>NW_027781350.1:0-290 GCF_054177405.1 Leptonychotes weddellii | reverse complement strand
TCTTTCCTTTCTAGCCAAAACATACCCCAGGCCATCCCACTGGCCCAGCTGGCCCCCTGTCCTTCACCACAACTCCCCAGTATCTTCTTTCTCTGATTTGCTCTTTTTGTAATCTTTCTACTCTTAACAGTCAAAATATGGATAAAAGACTAGGGATCTATTTTTTGATTAAATTTACTGATTTTTTTAGACCTAGTTAGTGTTATTACATATCTTTGGTGGTGAGGAGGTGGTGGTGGAAATTATTTTTTTCTCTGGGTTTTCTTTTGATACTTTGGCCTCTGTAGATT
>NW_027781349.1:0-290 GCF_054177405.1 Leptonychotes weddellii | reverse complement strand
CATGGAGCACTGGGTGTTATGCACAAACAATGAATCGTGGAACACTTCATCTAGAACTAGTGATGTAATGTATGGGGATTAACATAAGAATAAAAAAAAAAAGCTTTACAGTATATTTTATAATATTTAAGAAATAAAAAAAGAGAATGAAGAATAATGTAACTAAAACTCATACACTACCACTCAGCTTAAGAGACAATATATTGCCAAAGTTGTTCAATTCACCTAGTGTGGCCCTTTTTAGGTGTCTTCCCCACCCTCCCCTGCAATATAACCACTATACTTAATTT
>NW_027781348.1:0-290 GCF_054177405.1 Leptonychotes weddellii | reverse complement strand
CCAAGCAGATTACTTAGCCCGGACCGGGCAAGGGCAGGGCAATTCCGCCTCCAGCAAAGACATTTGGAAACCACGGCAACAGGCCCCTAGTGAGAACAGCCAGCCAAGACCAAGTTTACCGATCAATGAGAACGGCAGAACTCCAGTGCTGGGGGAATACTACACATAGAATTCATGGCTTTTTTACCATGATTCTTTAGTCTTTCAAAGTTAATTTTTTTTTTTAATTTTTCTTTTTCCCTTTTTCAACCAACATCTTATCAATCCCTTTTTTAAAAAACATTTTTATT
>NW_027781347.1:0-290 GCF_054177405.1 Leptonychotes weddellii | reverse complement strand
TATTTTTTAGAAATAGATAGAGAGCACATGAGAGTTGGGAGAGGGGCGGAGGGAGAGAGATAATCTCAAGCAGGGTCTGTGCTGAGTGTGGAGCCTGATGGGGTACCCTAGCAGATATCAGGGGTCTGACACCTAACCAACTCAGCCACCCAGGTGCCCCTATTTTTAGTATTCTAATATTACTTTCTTATTTCTTTGGTTAACATTATTTTTTTATTTTTTAACTTTTTAATTGTTATGTTAGTCACCATACATTACATCATTAGTTTTTGATGTAGTGTTCCATGATT
>NW_027781346.1:0-290 GCF_054177405.1 Leptonychotes weddellii | reverse complement strand
TAAAGGTGAAAGATTGAATTCTTTCCCCCCAAAATCAGGAACAAGACAAGAACATTTCCATTTCACCACTTCTTTTCTTTTTCTTTTTTTATTTTCTTTTTTTATGTTATGTTAGTCATCATACATTACATCATTACTTTCTGATGTAGTGTTCCATGATTCATTGTTTGTGTATAACACCCAGTGCTCCATGCAATACTTGCCCTCAATAATACCCATCACTTGGCTAACCCATCTCCCCACCCCCCTCCCCTCTAAAACCCTCAATTTGTTTCTCAGAGTCCATAGTC
>NW_027781345.1:0-290 GCF_054177405.1 Leptonychotes weddellii | reverse complement strand
TAAAGGTGAAAGATTGAATTCTTTCCCCCCAAAATCAGGAACAAGACAAGAACATTTCCATTTCACCACTTCTTTTCTTTTTCTTTTTTTATTTTCTTTTTTTATGTTATGTTAGTTATCATACATTACATCATTACTTTCTGATGTAGTGTTCCATGATTCATTGTTTGTGTATAACACCCAGTGCTCCATGCAATACCTGCCCTCAATAATACCCATCACTTGGCTAACCCATCTCCCCACCCCCCTCCCCTCTAAAACCCTCAATTTGTTTCTCAGAGTCCATAGTC
>NW_027781344.1:0-3528 GCF_054177405.1 Leptonychotes weddellii | reverse complement strand
GACACCTCTGGAGAGGCGGGGCGTCAGCCCCAGGATCAGTAACCGCGGGAAGCTGCGGCTCCCAGAAGGCTGCCTCCATCTGGTTAGAGAAGGTTCCAGGGCCTCGCGGCCAGCATTGGGAGTGGCTCCAGTGGGAGCAGCAAACTTGAGCACAGCGGCCTGGCCACTGCTCCCGGAGGGCATGGTACCCACGGCAGCCGGCTTTTCAACGGCAACAATGTCACGAGCTGCCTGCAGAAGCTTCTCCCAGGTCCTCTTCAGATTTATGAGGTAATGGCATCACTCCCCCTTTTGTAGGTGACGGGTTTGTTTGGAAGTCAGCGTTGGGGCCAGGTTGGTGCCAAGTAGGTTCCCGCTGCAAGGAATGTGAGGGCACCCTGCTCCTTTATTTGCAGGACATCAAGGGCTCTGACACTGTGAAAGTTTCCTGGTTTTATGGGAACCTAGCACAACACCTGTATCGACTGTGCCTCAGTAGTGCAGAAAAGCTCACCTCTTCTAATTTGTAAATCAGAAGGCACTTTCTATAAAATTTTGCAAAGATGCTTTTTACATATATATATCATGATTTTGACTACTAGATGCATTCGGTGTTTAGACACGCAAAGTAACTTCATCTTGGAAGATTTTGTCAGTAAAATCATAAAGCCCGTTTTAAAACACTGGCTTTAGGGGCGCCTGGGTGGCTCAGTGGCTGAGCCTCCCACTCTGGATTTCTGCTCAGGTCCTGATCTCAGGGTCTTGGGATCAAGCTGTGCATCGGGCTCCCCGCTCAGCGGGGGAGTCGGCTTGAGATTCTCTCTCTTCCTCTGCTCCCCCGCTACACATTCTCTTTCTCTAATAAATAAATAAATCTTTAAAAACAAAACAAAACAAAAAATGAAGGACTGGCTTTAAATCTGGGAAATATCTCTGTTTCTCAGTTTTCTCAACTGTTAAATGGGAATGTTACCTACTTCATGGGCTCTTTGTAAGAATTTTTAAAAGGTAAACTGTTAGGTAGTAGTTAGTACCAACACGTGGTTAAGTACTCAATAAATATAAGATACTATCATCTCTCTACGACCTATGAATATCTCTACCTTAAACTTCAAGGTAACAAACAAGGTTTCTTGCAGGGAGGAATAAAACTACATGTGGGTTTCCAAACAAGCAAGAAGAGATACTGCTTTTAAGTGTATTTTTCTTAGCAGCTTGCAGATAGCAATAGCTGTTATGGAGCTCATACTCAAGGTCTGTGCTTGTTTCAAAGAAAGCTCACCATGTGTTGGGAGCTTGGCAGATGACTCAGTTCTGATTCCTTTTATGTTCATTTTCTCTCATTTTTCTCCTAAAATGCACAAGCAGCACAGCATCAATTTCTCTCCCTCGCTCCCTTTCTTCTTCCCCCCACCTTCACACGCTCCCTTTCCTTAAACACACACACACACACACACAAGCAGCCACACTAGTTTCATTTTATTTATCTTTTAATCCCCAAAGGATTCACAGAACAGGCTGTGTGCAGCTGCCGTGTTTTCTTCTGGTTAAATTGGCGGTTACCTACTGTGTGGAGTTGCTAAGAGAAGGTGAATAAGCATGATTACAGCATCATTGATGTACATAGTCTTTCAATAACAACCTGTGGAGCTCTGTGGTCTGTCTTCTCTATGGCTCTATGTGTTATTTCCTCATTGTTGTCATTAATATTTGTTGCCCTTTATTGTTAGAGCATGATATATCTTTAACTGTTGGTTCCAGGTCAATTAAGAGACAAAAACCTTGGCATTTAAAACAGGCACTTTTTTCTCAGGGTGGTGCTGCTGACACTGGTTCCTACCATCTGCTTTCTTATTACGTCCTGCCCTCCTTCCATTGGTAGAGAGGAATTCAGCTTCTTCTGGTGCGCTAAAGTCATTCACGTTTCTCTTGTGCATAATAGATCTTGTAAACTGTAGGAATTCTGATGTGCTTCCGTGCACCGAACAGTAACAGATGAGCTGCTTTTGGGGAGAGCTGGAGCGCTCAGTCGGTCAGTAGTACAGTAGCAGGCTCACATGTGCGGATTGTTCCTGTGAGGTCAGAGGATCTGTTTATACAGCTGTCTGCTTGGGGGTGGGGGGCGGGTGATGAGAGCAGTGGATATGCCTGTCAAAGTCAATAGCAATTCTGGCAGAAGCTGCCCTCAGCTTTGTAAATCTGTAATATTTTGATAGACAAGAGATGCTACTGTATAACTGTTTGAGATTTGTAGGGGACTGAGGAATGCTTGTTCTAGCTGCTGAAACTGACTGTAACTATATTGCCCTAGGAGTATCATCATGGGGTCAACTGCTACAGAAATTGAAGAATTGGAAAACACCACTTTTAAGTATCTCATAGGAGAACACACTGAAAAAATGTGGCAACGCCTGAAAGGAATGTGAGTAAGCTCTTTGCTTGGTTCTGTGTTTTTATCCCCCACCCCACCCCACCCCACCCCACCCAGAATTTGACTATTAGCATGACTAATTGTTCATACTATCTGAATTTGTGGACTAGTGTTTCCTTTAGAAAGATTTTTTCTTAGAAAATAAAATGTGTCAGTCTCAGCTAACAACTTGCTTGAAGGATGGATAATCTTTTTTGCACCTGTATGTTTAATATAAAATAAGGTAACTCCCTGAGAAGTCACTTCACTGTTATAATACATGGCTTCTTTTATACATTCTGCATGTATTCTTTAGATATGTGATTTAGATATGCAGAAACGTAACTAGGGAAGATGCTTGCCAGGATATTTGCAGAAATAAAATTTCCTTCGGAAAAATAGAAAGATTACTACTGGTAGTTATTTCTCTGTGATTAGATTTTTGAAAAAGCAAGGGCAGGATTAATGTGATACTAAATATTTATACTCCATTGTGCTTATTCTTTGTCTTAATTGATATTTCTTTAAGAAAAAAATGTGGTAAAAACACTAGTAGCATTCCAAACTTATTGGAGAGTTTTAGCTTTAAATTAACCAATTCATGTCTTCTGAGAGTACAGAATAGCTCATGGTATAAAATAGACCTTGCTAAGATGGGTCAAGAGATGTGCTTATGTCAAACATGAAATGTAAGTACCTGAGTCAAACTTTAATTACATTGCTATTACCTTGCTATTTAAACAACATTTAAGTTTTTTGTTGTGTATGCTACTAAGTTCTCTTTGGTTCACCAGAACCCTATGTTTACATGCTTTATTTTAATTATATCATAATTTAAAAATCAGCTTTAACATTTCAATAAAAATGTGCAAAATGAATATTTACAGGCCATTGCAATTGCCTAACATATTTGCAGATCTCAAATGAAAATATATTGATTTCTTGGGCGCCTGGGTGGCTCAGTTGGTTAAGCGACTGCCTTCAGCTCAGGTCATGATCCCAGGGTCCTGGGATCGAGTCCCGCATCGGGCTCCCTGCTCTGCAGGGAGCCTGCTTCTCCCTCTCCCACTCCCCCTGCTTGTGTTCCCTCTCTCGCTGTGTCTCTCTCTGTCAAATAAATAAATAAAATCTTTAAAAAA
>NW_027781343.1:0-290 GCF_054177405.1 Leptonychotes weddellii | reverse complement strand
CTGTCCTGTTAACCTAATCAGGACCTTATGCAGAGCTGGATGTGTAGCCTTGAAGTTAAAACCAGAGGGAGGAAGTGATGCTGAGCATTCCTCGTTGATCAGCTTGTTTGGCACCTGTCTTTTCTCTTTGTCATTGTATTAGTTCTTCCACCAGCTTTTTAACTTCTAAAAAGTTCTTTCCGTTCTCTGAGTGTTCTTTCTTAGGTTCTTTTTAATGCTTACTCTATTTTCTCTCTCAAGAATATTCTAGTGTTTTTTGTTTTTTTTTGTTTTTGTTTTGTTTTGTTTAT
>NW_027781342.1:0-290 GCF_054177405.1 Leptonychotes weddellii | reverse complement strand
TTTCAAAATGATATATGCAATAAGGGGTCAATAACCCAAATTTTATGAACAATTTATACTAAACGGCCAAAAAAAAATCTGATTAAAAATCAGCAGAGGAGGGCGCCTGGGTGGCTCAGTTGGTTAAGCGACTGCCTTCGGCTCAGGTCATGATCCTGGAGTCCCGGGATCGAGTCCCGCATCGGGCTCCCTGCTCGGCAGGGAGCCTGCTTCTCCCTCTGACCCTCCCCCCTCTCATGTGCTCTCTGTCTCTCTCATTCTCTCTGTCTCAAATAAATAAATAAAATCTT
>NW_027781341.1:0-290 GCF_054177405.1 Leptonychotes weddellii | reverse complement strand
GATCATTATGAAAATGCAAATTAAAAAAACCACAATGAGCTATCAACTCACACCTGTTAGAATGGCTAAAATCAAGAAGACAAAAACAAGTGTTAGCAAGGATGTGGAGCAAAAGGAACCCTTGTGCACTGTTGATGAGAATACAAATTGGTACAGCCACTGTGGAAAACAGTATGAAGTTTACTCAAAACATTAAAAATAGAAATGCCATTTGATCCAATAATTCTACTGTTGGGTATTCACCAAGGCAAAATAAAACACTGACTTGAAAAGATAGATGCATCCCTATG
>NW_027781340.1:0-290 GCF_054177405.1 Leptonychotes weddellii | reverse complement strand
ACATCAAATGCACATGACTTCTGCATTCCATTACTTTTTTTTTTTTTTTTAAGATTTTATTTATTTATTTGAGAGAGAGAGAATGAGAGACAGCATGAGAGGGAAGAGGGTCAGAGGGAGAAGCAGACTCCCTGCCGAGCAGGGAGCCCGATGCGGGACTCGATCCCGGGACTCCAGGATCATGACCTGAGCCGAAGGCAGTCGCTTAACCGACTGAGCCACCCAGGCGCCCCGCATTCCATTACTTTTTAACAGGCAGTTGGCATTTGAATATACTATTTTAACTTTTT
>NW_027781339.1:0-290 GCF_054177405.1 Leptonychotes weddellii | reverse complement strand
TGCAGAGAGTCCATGAGTTTTAAAGTTTAGTTTGTAAAGATATTATTAAGTTCTGTGTCTATCTATCTATCCATCTATCATCTATCATCTATCTATCTTTCCATCTACCATCTCCATTTAATCATTCCACCTCTTTCCACAAAGGATTTGAGGTGGCATTGATTAAATTATAGAATCACAGCTAATATTTGCCTAGTGTCCTCTCATTGGTGTGCATTACTTTATTTAATCCTCGTAATGGTCCTATGAGGGGAGCATCCCATCTCTCCTTTTACTGATGAGCCAACTGG
>NW_027781338.1:0-290 GCF_054177405.1 Leptonychotes weddellii | reverse complement strand
GCGGGAAGCCTGCTTCTCCCTCTCCCCCTCCCCCTGCTTGTGTTCCTGCTCTCGTTATCTCTCTCTGTCAAATAAATAAAGAAAATATTTTAAAAAAAAAGAATGTTATCAAGGTTCATCCATGTTGCAGCATGTATCAACAGTCTGTTCCTTTTTATTGCTGAATAGTAGTAGTCAACTGTATGGAGATACCACATGTTATTTATTTGTTCCCTGGTCATATTAGCAACAAGGTAACACAAAGTGAGTGGCTTAAAGAAAAAGAAATGTATTCTCTTATAGTTCTGGAG
>NW_027781337.1:0-290 GCF_054177405.1 Leptonychotes weddellii | reverse complement strand
TCACTGTCCTGATAATACTAGCACTACAAAAGCCTTGGAGTCTTGAGTTCTTTTTGCCATCTCTACCCCATATCTTCTTCCTACAACACGTACTCAGTGCTTGTGGACGTGAGTGGTTAGGAAGATGTCAAAGGGACTTATAATTTATCTATTTATGTATTAAGTAATTTATACTTCATGGCTTTCTTTCTTTAGAGATTGAATCATTTTTAGTTTTTTTTATTATGTTCAGTTAGCGAGCATATAGTACATCATAAGTTTTTGTTGTAGTGTTCAACGATTCATTAGTT
>NW_027781336.1:0-290 GCF_054177405.1 Leptonychotes weddellii | reverse complement strand
TCCATGAAGTTACATTCCCAGCTTGAGTCTTCAGGACACTGCTACTCACGATGTTGTCACGATTTCAAAGCTAAAGGTATCGATGGGGCTAAAAAAAAAAAAACACTAAATGCTCACTGCCGACATGGGATCAAGTAAAGGAAGTGCAGAGATTCCCTCCACCAGGCACTGATGTTTGGCACTTAAACAAGTTGTTCCGGGACTGGAGGGTAAGACCTATGCCCATTAGAACCGCAGTGAACACTCATCACAGCTGGAAAGGGACACAGGACAGGAGAAAGCCACAGACC
>NW_027781335.1:0-290 GCF_054177405.1 Leptonychotes weddellii | reverse complement strand
ATGTATGTATGTATGTATGTGTTGCAGAACATTCTTTTTTTAAAGATTATTCTTGAGACTGGTATGCTGCCACCCTTCTTTTAATTTTCATTTTTTTTCCAATTTGTCTTTGTAGTTTTTAATTAAACTACTGTGATGCTATTTTGTCTTATGCATGCAAATACTTGACCCTTATAATTGAATGGGGACAGTTCCTATCGTCCTATTTTAAGGCATCAAACATTAAAATCTTATGCTGTTACTTTGAATATGTTAGTATTTACATTTAAATTTTTTCTATCTCCTTATCT
>NW_027781334.1:0-290 GCF_054177405.1 Leptonychotes weddellii | reverse complement strand
GTAAGGACCACAGAAGACAGAGAAATCAAGGTGAAAAACCAAGATGCTCCAGATACTGCCCATAAGCCCACGTCCAGCTTCCCTGTCATCCTCCTCCTTCCCATGAGGAATTCGGGTCTGGATGGTGGTTGGTGGGTTCATCCTGGGGCTAGGACCCCTGAAGGGGCCTGTGTAGTAAGGTCTCCATGTCTCAGGTTCTATGGGAAGGGAAAACCAGAGCTTCCCTTCCCAACTCAGATTAATGTGTTCCTCCCTAGAACCATCTGTGCTCAGGGTGAGTAAAGGACGAT
>NW_027781333.1:0-3528 GCF_054177405.1 Leptonychotes weddellii | reverse complement strand
TTTATTTATTTATTTGACAGAGAGATAGAGAACACAAGTACAGAGAGGCAGGCAGAGGGAGAGGGAGAAGCAGGCTCTCCGCCAAGCAGGGAGCTGGATGTGGGGCTCGATCCCAAGACCCCAGGATCACGACTGAGCTGAAGGCAGCCGCTTAACCGACTGAGCCACCCAGGCACCCCGGGAGTATATTCTGATATGAATTATTTTATCATCAACTTCTACCAATACCTGTTAAAATATCTTACCCAAGGGACCATCCTGAAAAAGAGAAATCTAACTTGATTTCCCACTAAGTTTGTCTTTGGCAAATATCTGCTTATAATGAGTACAGAATTTTGTGTTTGATTAAGAACACACACTGGAGACCAGGCAGCCTACCTTTGAATCCCAGCTTTGCTACTTACTAGATATAGAACCTTGAGCAAATGAACTTCTTTACAGCTGAGTTTACTTATCTGTAAACATGGAGATGATAATATCGACTTTGTAGGATTATTGTGAAAATTAAATAAAATAATATATGGAAAAGCCTTAGAGCAGAGCCATGCACACATATAAGAATTTGCTATTATTACTCTTGCGATGGCATTGGCTAAGGGGAGTGAATGGGACTCCCTTTATCCCACTTTGCACACCTAAAAAGACACAGTGTTTTACCTGCAAGGCCTATTGGCTGGTCAAATGTCATTTCAGGTGCAGGCCCATCCCCTTGTCTTCCTCTCCACCTGATACCTGTAGAAATTCTTTTTGTAAGGAAGTAAATGGTCTCCAAATCATACATATGGCAATATAGATAGAAAGGGTCAACATTCTGCTTGAAGTGAAGTGGTGGATGGAAACTTTGGAAGGGGGTCAGAGACTCTTCTGGGAAGCTGGATAAACTATGGGCCACTCACAGACTTTTTCTTTTTCTTTCTTTCTTTCTTTTCTTTTTTTCTTTCTTTTTTCTTTCATTCATTCATTCATTCTCTTCCTCTCTCTCCAACACACACAAATTTGCATTCACTCTCAGAGGGTTCCTAGGCCCTGATTGATAATACCTGCTCTCTTATTGTGAATCTCAGACTAAATGCAATCGGACAGTCCAGCAAAAAAAAAAAAAAAGAAGACCATTGCCAGATGACTATTTCTGGAGGGAGTAGAGAGGGTAGAGCACAAGACTCCAGTGGTCTAGAGATGGGAATGAGGAGAGCACAGACAGTCCCGCCCAACCAAAATTGTCAGAAAGAGGAACCTTCGATCAGGAGAGGAACTTGGAGATGGCCTGACTTAGCCTGAGCAGGCTCCACTCCTCTCACCCGGCTGGAAGGAAAGGATGTTGTGCAGACTGCTATTGTCACCAACAGCCAACTGAGCAGCTTGTCGAACCAAAGTCCATGTTTCTTTTAGCAAACACGCAGGGCTCCTGGCTTACAGGTGCCTTAACTGAATGCTGGTGCCAAGGGAGCCACTCACATACTGAATGCCCTGGGTGGAAAAGGCCGAAAGGGGCCCCTGGAGCAAATGACCTGGACCCGGGCCTTGAAGGCGAGGACAGGCATACAGGAGCCTATTTTTTATATTTTCACTTGAGTGGAAAAGAAAAGAACTGGAGTGTTTTGCAGGGAGGGCAGCGTGGAAGCTGCTTGTTGAGATGAGGAGAAATGGAAGCAAAGTCATTCCTCGCCTCTGTATTTCAGCATGCTGTGAGATGGTGTTGGTGAGGACAGGTGGGCTGAGGCCGTGTGGCCACGTCAGTGACGTAAGCTCAAGCTCTGGACCTCACTCAACACCCAAGTAGCAACTGAGTGCATAGGAGTGGATGAGAAAAAGCAAAAAGCCGAGCAGAGTGAGGAGAGTGGGGACCTATGAGTTGACCCTGAGGACCCCAGATGGGACTGACAGGGAAGGGTTAACCAAAACACAGAGAATATAACCTCAGGATTCCTGAGCACTGAGTATATGAATCCTGGGCAAAAAAAACAAGCAACCAAAGGACTTTTTGGTGGTACCATGACAACAGGGAATGAAACTATAAAGTCTGGCTGAACATCTCTTAGAAACTACCTGAGGTCAGCCTGACCTTGACACATTTCTCCAGAGAGATGCTGCCCAAGGAGCTGCCCTCAGTGCAAAGAAAAGAAGTTTCCATCAGAAGCTGCCTCTAGGTGCAGAGTGGCAGAGCTGGGGGTACAGGTCAAGTGGATTCATCTCCAAGGCAATGGGCTCATGGCCAAGCCTTATGTAGTAACATCTGTGCATGTGTGGGTGCTCTCCATGTGCACAGACAACTAGAAAATCGGGTGTTAGAGTGAACTCTACCCTTTGCTCATTAAGTACAGTGGGTCTCTTAATATCACACTCCCATCAACTCCAGTCGTAATCTAGAATCCAAAGTCTACTTCTGCATTCATCGATTCATTCAATAATCCCCGAGTGCTTCCTACACACATATCCTTGTGTTAGGGGATGCAGGAGGGAGGGGAAAAGTAGAGTAAGTCCATTTTGACCTTGGCACATTCTCACTGAGAAGACAGGACAGAGAGATGCAGGAGGTGAGGTAATCATATGAGAAATGGGAAGACTGGCTTGAGGCATTGAAATGAGGAGGATGTCCCTGTGGATGCACAGGCTTCATGCCTTCCAGAGTTTGTGCTTTTCACACATAATCCTTGAAGGATTTGCAGAATTTGGGGTAACAGCAGAGCGGGGAGGAGAACTGATACCTGGAGAACTGAACATATGTAAAGTGTTTAAAGAAAGTAAGAAAACCAAGCCAGAGAAGAAAGCTGAAAAAAGGCTTAAGTTAGGGAAGGGGGGGGGGCCATATTACCACGAAAGCTGGTCTTTATTCTACCAGGGAGTTGAGACAGGTTCTTGTGCAGAGAGATGTGATGCAAGTGGCACCTGGCAGACCCAGGTGCCCCCAAGGCAGCCTACACACATGGTGCTCGCCATGCCACATTGCCATTGGTGGCTAGTACAACTTCCCCTGCCAGACCGTGTCCTCTGATGCATGAAGCACAGCACCCAAACTGGAGCAGGTGCTAGATATAGTTTGAGCAATAAAACATGCTGGTATCTGACACCATAGAATTTAAGGCAAAAATAAAAAATCACAGTAACTGAGAAAAATGTTTCACCCTAGTTAAATAAAAATATTGAGAAGATAAAATCATAAACCTATATGCATTTATCAACATTGCCTCAAGTTCTGTAGACTAGATTAATAGTTCTATGTATTAGCGCCAAAGTTATGGGGAAAAGAGATTTTTAAATCCCAGGATAATTGTGTACTTGGCATATTCCCTTTCAATTAAGGGGCCAAAAAAAAAAAAAAAAGGAATGAATGAGTCCATGAGTAAACCAGGAAAAGGAAGGTCAATTAGGAAACCACCAATATCATTCAAAGATGAAGGAGTCAAAGAACTTAACCAAGGTGGCAGCAGAGAGCAGAGAGCCATGGAAAGAAAAGGGATAATACATACCTTGCCAGAAGTTGACACCTGATCAACTGTAGGGAAAAGGGGTTGATTCTTTTTTTTTTTT
>NW_027781332.1:0-290 GCF_054177405.1 Leptonychotes weddellii | reverse complement strand
TCCCAAATTGATTTTCAAAGTGGTTTTTAGTCATTTACAATGTTTCTCTTTATATACACATGCATATATATATATGCATACATATATATACACATCTGCATGCAGATATGCATATGTATGTATATATTTATTACACCTAACATGATGATTAATATCTTCCTACCCAAATATATTCACTTTTTTCTTATTTTTTTTTTTTATTCTTATGTTAATTCCCATACATTACATCACTAGTTCTAGATAAAGTGTTCCATGATTCATTGTTCGTGCACAACACCCAGTGCTCCATG
>NW_027781331.1:0-290 GCF_054177405.1 Leptonychotes weddellii | reverse complement strand
GTTAAGAATTGGCACAGTTAAGGATGGGTACACAGGTCTTCTACTATTCTCTATACATTTCTAATGTGTAAAATATTTCATAATTTTTTTTAAGGTGAGGAAGAGGTTTTCACTTTTTAACTTCTCTACAGTATTTTGAAAGGTGTCTTCATTCAGATTAAGTCCCTAAGGGTTTTTTGGGGTTTAGTTTTATTCAAATTCCAGTTAGTTAACATACAGTGTAATATTAGTTTCAGGTGTACGATGTAGTGATTCCGCACTTCCATACATCACCCGGTGCTCATCACAAG
>NW_027781330.1:0-290 GCF_054177405.1 Leptonychotes weddellii | reverse complement strand
CTCTTGCATCATATCGTCTCTATTTCAACCACTCAACTGTGTCTTTGGTAAAAGAGGCCATAGATAATGCATAAAGGAATGAGCATAATCGTATTGCAATGAAACTATTTGTAAAACATGTAGCAATCTTGATTTGGACCATGTCCTTGGTTTCATGACTCCTCTTCTGAAGGAACAGAGGGATTGTATTTAGCAAGATATATTTACTTTAGTTCCAAAGAACTAGAGAATTGGGATGATACACATTTGGTAGAAGATAATTGGTCATTATTGAAGAAGAAGAATAAAGT
>NW_027781329.1:0-290 GCF_054177405.1 Leptonychotes weddellii | reverse complement strand
CTATGTGTTAAGACATACATAAGACTATTAAGACTGTACTTCTGGACTTCTACTTGCTGCTGACATATTTTATTTTTGATTTGAGGAGCTTTGTAATAAATAGCAGTATCTAGCAGGGCAAGCACCGTTTACAGTTTTTGCTTTGGACATACTTATTTCCCCCCGTTTGAATTTAAAAAGTTATATCCAGTGGATCTCCCCCCTGTCTTGTAAAAAAATATTTAAGCACAGTAATAATAAAAAATTGGTTGGCTAAATTGTCTTAAACTTTTAGGTTGATTTTTTTTTTT
>NW_027781328.1:0-290 GCF_054177405.1 Leptonychotes weddellii | reverse complement strand
TAACTGCTTAACCTCCTTCCACCCTCACTAACAATTTGTTTTTTTTCTCTTCTTTTTTATGTAACTATCTTCTATACTATTATGTTTAAAGCACCTGATAAAACTTTTCTCTAATGTCTTGTAGGTGTTCCCATAAACTCTTACAGAAAATCTTTAACTGAAAAAGCAGCAGACTGTTACACTGTTTAAAAAAAAAAAATTAGATGATTTAGCTGGTGTTCGTGTAGCAAGCCTGCCGAGACTTCCAGGATCATAGGCGACCCCGTCAGACGCCAACTTTTCATGATCCC
>NW_027781327.1:0-290 GCF_054177405.1 Leptonychotes weddellii | reverse complement strand
TCTAGAGGGGAGGGGGGTGGGAGGATGGGTTAGCCTGGTGATGGGTATTAAGGAGGGCACGTACTGCATGGAGCACTGGGTGTTATACACAAACAGTGAACCATGGAACACGACATCAAAAACTAATGATGTGATGTATGGTGATTAACATAACATAATAAAATAAAATAAAAATAAATAAATACTTCTTAAGTTTTTATGAAGTGCTCTGTGAACCCAAGTCTGGGGAGTCCTTACACTCTACTATACTGCCTAAGATGTAAAAGCTGATACATGGAGCATCTAAATGT
>NW_027781326.1:0-290 GCF_054177405.1 Leptonychotes weddellii | reverse complement strand
GAGGTGAGTATAAATTGAAATTTCAAGTACTGATTATAGATGATGCCCATCCCCTGAAAAATGAAACTGATAAGAAGGTTGTTAGAAAATTCCCTATGTCCATCTTATAATGTTAGGATGCCTTTGACACAAAACAAAATGTTTGACTTGCATTTATTTATTTATTTTTTTTACTCTTGGGTATTCAGTTAAAAAAAAAGTAGGTGTTGGAGAAAATTTCATTACACAGAAAAATTTATTCTTGAATCTAACCACATGGATTGGAGGGGACATCTGAAAATCCATCCAGG
>NW_027781325.1:0-290 GCF_054177405.1 Leptonychotes weddellii | reverse complement strand
TGGGTGGCTCAGTTGGTTAAGCGACTGCCTTCGGCTCAGGTCATGATCCTGGAGTCCCGGGATCGAGTCCCGCATCGGGCTCCCTGCTCAGCAGGGAGCCTGCTTCTCCCTCTGACCCTTCCCCCTCTCATGTGCTCTCTGTCTCTCTCATTCTCTCTGTCTCAAATAAATAAATAAAATCTTAAAAAAAAAAATCTTTTAAAAAAATAAAAAAAAAGAATTAGTGATGGAATTTAAATATGGACTGTGGATTAAATAATTGTATTGTTAAATAAACACCACTGATAAAT
>NW_027781324.1:0-290 GCF_054177405.1 Leptonychotes weddellii | reverse complement strand
CATATCAAGTCTTTTTTTTTTTTTAAAGATTTTATTTATTTATCTGTTTGAGAGAGAGAGAGGGAGAGAATGAGTAAGGCAGAGGGGGAGTGAGAATCTCAAGCAGACTCCATGCTCAGCACAGAGCCGGATGCGGGGCTCGATCCCACAACCCTAAGATCATGACCTGAGCCAAAATCAAGAGTCGATGCTCAACCAATGGAGACACGCAGGTGCCCTGACATGTCCGTCTTTTTATTTCTGTCCAAGAGGGTCTATGGTAAAAATTCCATAGGCAGGAATAACACTTT
>NW_027781323.1:0-290 GCF_054177405.1 Leptonychotes weddellii | reverse complement strand
GGAACAACTATGCAGGAAATGAAAGTTGCAGCCTATCCTAGGACAATAGGTAGCTGGAATACTCAATAGAAGTCAAAGCTGGAGAAAAGTTAAGAATAATGTTAACAGCAATGAGAGGTAAAGGTGTGCGTCAGATGATGCACTCACCAACTCTGCTGATAGATGGATGCCTCAGTATGAGATGAGTCTAATGCTGGAGCGACTAATATGCACAGTTGTTAGATACTCATATTAGCTCATATGGTATTTATACTTTGAAAATTGAAATGGCTTGAAAATTGGCTGTACCT
>NW_027781322.1:0-3529 GCF_054177405.1 Leptonychotes weddellii | reverse complement strand
CTCTGTCTCTCATTCTCTCTCTCTCAAATAAATAAATAAAATCTTTAAAAAAATAAAATAAAATTTGCTTTTAAAAAAAAAATAGTGGAAATGAATTTTAATGTGTTTTAAAAACTCCCCTTCCCTTCTTCCCAGCTTTAAAGATAATAAATAATAAACAGTCACTGAAAATGTTGCAGACATAGAAGAAAGTGTTACTATCTGCTGGTGAAGAAAAAGATGGAATATCTAGTAACCCTCAAAAAGATACAAATAGGGGCGCCTGGGTGGCTCAGTTGGTTAAGCGACTGCCTTCGGCTCAGGTCATGATCCTGGAGTCCCGGGATCGAGTCCCGCATCGGGCTCCCTGCTCAGCAGGGAGTCTGCTTCTCCCTCTGACCCTCTCCCCTCTCGTGCTCTCTGTCTCTCATTCTCTCTCTCAAATAAATAAATAAAATCTTTAAAAAAAAAAAAGATACAAATAGATGAAAATGTCAACAGCAATCAAAAAAAAAAAAAAAAAAGCAAAATCAGAGGTGGGTCTTACTGGCTGTGGATGGTCCAGTTTGGATTGTTGGGGTTTTAGGTGCCAATAAGCAACTTCACTGACGTTTTATGTATCTTACGAGGGAGGGCAGGTGTGTCTGTCAGGTGTAACTCAGGTGGGTGAGCTTCCGCACCTGTTCGTTCCCTCTTGTCCTTGCATGTGCTGTAAGGACCTGTGTAGATAAAAGAGAAAAGAAAAAAACTGATGAGATAGTGCCTCCCTCAGGGGACAGGGGTGCGGGGCTCACAGGTGCGCAACTGAGCCGTCCTGAAACCGCCTTCACCTGTCCACATCCTATTCGTCAGCAGACACGCGTGGATCGATGGCTCCCAACGTCGGCCCTATTTTATAGTGACCTTTAGGAAACCACAGACTACACGCATTTTAAAAAACATCTGCTATGTCATTAGAAGCCTGCTACCCTTTTCAGTAAATTTGCCATTTCCAGGTTGCCCCAAATATTTTGCCTTTGAGTTGTTGTGCAACGTGTGTATGCAGCCACGTGAATGTTCCGCCTGACCAGGAAAGTCCAAAGCTGATAATTTGTTTGACCTTTGTTTAAAAACAAATTGTTTTGCCTATCAGAAGATAACAGGGATACGCAGGGAAATAACGAGCCGGGCTGTCGTTCTGCCAAGGTAGAAAGAAATTGGATGAGCAACCACTGAGCCCTGAAAGATCCCGAAACTTTCCGTGACATTCTTTTAGCTCATAACACACTATTTAATGCTGTTTGCTCTCTGGGAAGGGGAAAAAAAAAAGAGAGAAAACGCTGCCGTGCTTTGAAGAACTCTGATTTCAGTATCGTCTGAAGTCTGGTTCACTCACTTTTTTACTCGGCTCATGTCCAAGACATGCAGAATCCACCAGAACCATTTGGTTTCTTAGGAAATGGAAATATAGCGAGGATTGGGATTTAAGCCAACGTCCCGTCCTAAATACAGGGTTTGATCTCTTTGTCGACTGAAACCCTACAAAGAACTCTACCCAAGCGTATTCCTGAGCGCACTTACTGAAGAACGTCCACTCCGTGATCTCGGGAGGTATCGTGGAAGTCAATACAAACCCAACTGTGCCATTTGCAATGTCGTTCATTAATGTCGTTCATTAATGTCATTCATTAATCCGTGCTATCCAACCACGAAGACAATTTCATCAGCCCACATAGTGCTCATACTTTTGACATCTGACGGATCACGGAGTCCTTAATTTTCTGCCTGCTACCCTGAGTCAGAGGACACGAGCCCCGTTTTCTTTCCCCCCGAAATCCCAGCATTTATATTCACACATTCATCTTCCATGACGTAATTTAAACAGTCTTCAAATATTTAACTATGAAAGCACGTTGAATCGCCTTCCTGAATTTACTGTGCCTGCATCTCATCGATCTCCGGAGACACCTGCTTTCTCTCACCATCACTGTTGCACACGGATGCCGAATAAAATTATGGCAAAGCTATCCTTGACCACCCCTGTCCACGTGTCTACTTCCCCTACGTCTCACCTATATAAAGGTTATCTCTTTCCTTAATAGGTGTCACTTCCTATTTTGCTTTTCTCAGCCTTCCTTTACTGTGTCAATTTTCCCTTGTCCATGAACACACGGAAGAGAAAAACTTGCCCATTATTGCTGATTTTCTCTGCTCTGTTCTGAGCCCGTGCATTTTTATACTTCTGAGCCTCAACATCTTTCCCCGAGTCTGTGTCCTGTTATGTATAAAGTTATCTCTTGTGGGCAGCCCTGGGTTTCTTCATCCGTTGCAAGAAAATACTACCCGCGTCTCCTTATAATGTCGTAAATGAAACTTTTTCCTGTTCCCTCCACGTGATTTTCCTGCAAAACAAAACAAAAACACCCTTCATATACCCAGAAGGTATATGAATCCCTGAATCTGTATTGAGCACTACTTTTCTTCCTTCTATGGAGCATTCCTACATTTCCACCTCTCCTGGACTACTTGAACGCAAAATGCTCCTTCAAATAATCCTTTTACGTGCATACCCTAATGTCCATGACGTCAACCACTTAACACACCGTATGTTGCATATCAAAACGACATGCATAATGTATGCATCACAGGACATGGGTTCCAGAATGTACATGGCCTAACATCATATAACAACCTACTGATGACCTTATTCCTATCCCTTTATGAATCTACTTTTTTGTTCTCCCGTTTATCTTCCCAATACCATTTCTACTCTGCTCCAATCAATTCTGTGAGGCACGGATGACTGGCTGAGAACACAGAGATCTTAAGTTTGGGCAGGGAGCAGGTCTTGGACCCGGATCCTGAGCAGACCTGCCTTTTACTTTTACAAGGAAACTGCCGAAATACTTTAGTTAGATATTATAAAATTAAATCAAGAAAACCAGTAATGTGTATCTGTGCCTTCTCTGTTCCTGTTTTAACATGACATAGCTTTATAATAGCTTAGAACACAGGATCTAAATTGGGAACATGGATGGGGCAGGGGGTACAATGAGGGTCTTCTGCCTGAGACCTGCCCCAATATCTTTCCACCTCCAGTTCTGGGTCTTCACTTCTTTAGCATCCACACGTGGTCATCACACCCTGCACACTCATCTTCCATCTACCCCGCAACATTCATATCCCATCCACCCCCTTAAAACAAATCCATAGTCCACCCCTGCCCTCCACGGGTGTCCATACTCCATCCACCCCCTTAACACACATCCATATTCCAGTCCTGCCCTCCATGGGTGTCCATACTCCATCCACCCCCTTAACACTCATCCATTTTCCAGTCCTGCTCTCCGTGGACACCCATACTCCATCCATTCACTTAACACACATCCATATTCCAGCCATGCCACTCACAAGAGTCCATACTCCATCCACCCCCTTATCATACATCCATATGCTAGCCCTGCCTTCCATGGATATTCATACTCCATCCACCCCCTTAACACACATCCATATTCCAGTCCTGCCCTCCATGGGTGTCCATACTCCATCCACCCCCTTAACACACATCCAT
>NW_027781321.1:0-290 GCF_054177405.1 Leptonychotes weddellii | reverse complement strand
TAATTCCTTGTTCTTCAGTTAAAGGATACCTTAGCATTATAGATCCAAGATCATAAGCTCTAAAACAGGGCATATTTGAGTTAAAACTCTGGCTCTGTCATTTACAAGCTGGGCAACCATGGACAAAATAAAAGATCATGCCTGTGAACCTAAGTTTCTTCATTCACATACTAAGCACAGAAAGAACTACGTCCCAGGCTTATTGTAAAGACGAGAGATGATGATTACATGTAAAGTATCAGAAACGAAGTCTGCACTCGGTGAATGGTAAAAGGAACTGTTGTTATCAT
>NW_027781320.1:0-290 GCF_054177405.1 Leptonychotes weddellii | reverse complement strand
TCAACTGTGCATGAGAATTTTATTTCCTTTTGCTTATCTGATGGGTATGATATGGTACCACATGGTACCACATTATATTTCTTTTTTTTTAAAAGATTTTTTATTTATTTATTTGACAGAGAGAGACACAGCAAGAGAGGGAACACAAGCAGGGGGAGTGAGAGAGGGAGAAGCAGGCTTCCCGCTGAGCAGGGAGCCCGATGCGGGGCTCGATCCCAGGACCCTGGGATCCTGACCTGAGCCGAAGGCAGACGCTTAATGACTGAGCCACCCAGGCGCCCCCACATTAT
>NW_027781319.1:0-290 GCF_054177405.1 Leptonychotes weddellii | reverse complement strand
GGAAGATACCTGTTAAGCCCCCATCCTTGTTCTGTAGCGCAGTCTACCTGGTAAATCGTGTTCCCTCTAGTCCATGATCTCATTCCCTCCACCTCGTCTTCTGTGGGGGTCAGAGTAGATTTCTTATCCTCGGTTTACCCTCTGGGTTGGGAGGCACAGACTAGTCAAAGCACTTAATATCTCACAGTAGGGCAGGGGCAGAGATGCAGCACAAAGGCAAATCTGGGCTCTTGCTGTTTCAGGTGTCTTGCGACACCTCTGGGATTTGTGTCTGTTCAGTCTTGACTTAG
>NW_027781318.1:0-290 GCF_054177405.1 Leptonychotes weddellii | reverse complement strand
GTGAAAACAGGATTTGGGTTCTGATGGTGACCATAAAATACTATGAAGAAATTCCTTCATTTACTCCCAGAATAAACATTTAAAATTTGTAAAAAAAAAAAAAAAAAAAAAAAGAAAGAAAAAAAAAATTTGTAACTATGCGAGGTGATGGATGGGTTAGCTAATTTTATTGTAGTAATCATTTCTTTTTTTTTTTTTTAAAGATTTTATTTATCCATTTGACAGAGAGAGACACAGTGAGGGAGGGAACACAAGCAGGGGGAGAGGGAGAAGCAGGCCTGCCGCTCAGC
>NW_027781317.1:0-290 GCF_054177405.1 Leptonychotes weddellii | reverse complement strand
TGCAGTTCTCCACAACAAGCATTAGCTGTAGTTCAGAAATGAGGGAGTGAAGGAGGGCACGTATTGGGATGAGCACTGGGTATTCTACACAACTAATGAATCGTTGAACACTACAACAAAAACGTATGATGTACTATATGCTGGCTAACTGAACATAATAAAAAAAGAAAAGAAAGAAAGAAAGAATGAGGGAAAAGTTGAAGGGAAGCTCAATTCCAGGCTTCTAATTTCAGGGAACCAGAACATTTCTTCCAATTCAGGCTCAAGCTGGCAACTCTATTAGGCAAGAG
>NW_027781316.1:0-290 GCF_054177405.1 Leptonychotes weddellii | reverse complement strand
AATAAATTCCACAGCCTTGATAAACAGTGAAGTACAATTCTGAGGAAGCAGTTTTATGTGGATAACAGTTCTAATTCATTTGGTTTCAGCTAGGGTACAGTCCATACTCTTAAGATTTAATTTGAAATATTTGGCCCTGCAAAAATTAAACAAATATCAGTGGACCAATAAAAACAAACAAACAAACAACAACTCAAAAAATAAAGTTAGTTTCTTCAGATTCATGACACATGGAGATTTTTAATTTTCCTTTTGGGAATGAATAAGGACTGCAAGTTAAAGAGAGGTTT
>NW_027781315.1:0-290 GCF_054177405.1 Leptonychotes weddellii | reverse complement strand
TCTGTTTGTAGAGATCCAGATCTTCTTATATCTCAGGCTGGTTTCGTGGGTGCTCAGAGTGGTCTGGTCGATATACAGCTCAATTCTGGGAACCAGTTGAAATAGGGTCCCCTACTCCTCCGCCATCTTTCCCCCCTCCTGGATGTATTCTATTTTCTTTAAATCCTTTAACTTTTCCAAAGTAAAACATTCTATCCTTTCTGAATGCTCTAGTATTGCCCAGCTCACCCCCAAATGGCTCACAAGCTAAGCAGGCAAAACAGAATTATTCTTTTACTGGTAGAGGCTAT
>NW_027781314.1:0-290 GCF_054177405.1 Leptonychotes weddellii | reverse complement strand
GAGTAACCCTCAGGAGGAAGGGAAAATCTGTTCCTGGCTGTCTCCCAGCTTCTGGGGGTTTGCTGACATCCTTGGTGTTCCTTGCTTCTATTTCATCACCCTGACCTCTGCCTTCACCTTCACATAGTATCCTCCCTTTGTGTGTGTCTGTGTCCAAATATCTCCTCTTTATAAGGACACCAGTCATGTTGGATTAGAGGCCCACCCTCCTCCAGTATAACCTCATCCTAACTAACAACCACAACAACCCTATTTCCAAGTAAGGTTATGTTCTGAGGTGTTGGGGGTTG
>NW_027781313.1:0-290 GCF_054177405.1 Leptonychotes weddellii | reverse complement strand
TCATAAAGCTGTGTTTGAATGAGAGGACAGGAGCCAAAGCCAGCCTCTCGCAGGTAGAGGATGCTCACGGACTTCCTGACAGTCTCAGGACGAAGGCTAAAGCACTGGACCAGAGGAGCAGGACAAAAAGTGGCCTGTTGGCAGTGGGAGGTGGGGCTATCGAGTGGTGATGGAGGCTTTGGCTCGCTGGGTGGAGAATGCATCAGAGTCTGGAGCTGCCTGAACACAAAGGTTGTTGGGACTAACGGGGATTTACTGGGCTTTAGCCAATTCTTGGCTCTGAGACTTGC
>NW_027781312.1:0-290 GCF_054177405.1 Leptonychotes weddellii | reverse complement strand
TTAATCTTTTTGAAGAATTTCACACTGTTTTCCATAGTAGCTGCACCAATTTACATTCACACCAATAGTGCACAAGGGTTCATTTTGTCACATCCCTGCCAACAACCCTTGTTATTTCTTGTCTTTTTGATAATAGCCATTCTAACAAGTGTGAAGTGATATGTCATTGTGGATTTGATTTGCTTTTTCTTGATGATTAATGATATCGAGCTTCTTTGCAATTGCCTGTTGTTCACTGGTATGTATTCTTTGGGGAAATGTGTATTCATATCCTCTGCCCAATTTTTAAT
>NW_027781311.1:0-3530 GCF_054177405.1 Leptonychotes weddellii | reverse complement strand
GGGGCCATGGAGGTGGGCATGGCCTGGATGTGGGGGTGCTGAGGCCTGCGGCGGGGCCGGGCCACAGGTAAGAGCCGCAAAGAACTTCGTGTTACCCTCTTGCTTGGGGAGAATCGCCAAGGGATTTCAAGCAGGGAAGTGATGGATGGAACTGCCAATCGGAGGAGATAAAAGAAACCACCGAGACAGAGAATCGTTAGTGTCTAATTGTAAAATTCCAAATGGAAGTCTAGAAGGAGTTCTGAGAAGGGTGAGCTCTTGTAGCTTATCGGAAGTTTCTGGTGGAGACTTGGATTTGAGGTGTTTTGAGAAGAGTGGAAAGGCTTAGGGTGCCGTGGAAGAGAGGTAGGAGTGAGCAGAGTTCCTGGTGGAATCCTGAAGAAACTGGTTTGGCCTGAGCAGAGAATGGGGGTGGGGAACAGTAGGAAATAAGGCGGGGGAGGGACGCGTTTTAATTACAAATGGACACATAGACCTGGATCTTACAAAAATGTTTTTAATATTGTCTATTGCCTCCTCCCTTTCAAAGGATAAAGTGGAGAAGGAAGGAAGCGTGAGCCTTTCTGGGTTGGAAAAGGCCATGTTTGGTGTGACTCCAGAGCGGGTGGGCATTGAAATGGAACCTGGTCTTGTCTATTTGTTTATTTGATTAGTTATCTTAAAAGTGGCGCTTTTCTTCCTTATATATTTGAAACATTTCGCCAGTGAAGTGATCCGGGTCTGGAGTTTTCTTTATAGAAATGTTTAAAGTTCTATTTTTTTCCCCACAGAGATAGTACTATTCAAATTTACTCTTTCTCTTTGTTTCATTTTTGCTGAGTTGTGTTTTTAAAGGACTTTCCATTTTGTCTTATCAACTTTATGGACGTAAAGTTGTTCATAATATTCTTGTATTAACTGTTTAATCCTGTCGTCTGCAGGCTCTGTGGTGATAGTCCCCTATTAATTCCTCGTGATGTAGGCAATTTGTATTCTCTTGTTCTCGATCAATCTTGGGCAATTATTTTAAAATTTATCTTGATAGGTTGATGCTTCATCTGATGATTACATCTGCTAGATGAACTGACCACTTAATAAAAAAGGAGTACATTTTCTAGTAATCAGAAGATAGGATTTTAATGTCTAGGAATAAAAACTGCTTACTTTGTTAGAAAACAAAATCTGCCAAAGGAAAAGGTATTTAAACCTGATCTTTTGCATTTTATTCTTAATGGCTGTGTATAACTCAGTATATTTGAACTCGGTGTGACAAGATGTACTGTAAAGGATGTTGAGTTAGAGTTACTGCATAGTATTTGGTTGCCTCTTTGTTTTCTGTAGGACTGTTAAATTCTACTTTCTTCTTGGACAGCTGGAGACAGATACTGAAGTAAAAGAAGGTTTTTTTTCCCTTTCCTTTCCTTCCCTTTCTTTTTTTTTTTTTTTATTAAATATTTTATTTTTAAGTAATCTCTAGAACCAATGTGGGGCTCAAACTCACAACCCTGACATCAAGAGTCACATGCTCTACCAACTGAGCCTCCAGGCGCCCCTCCTTCCCTCTTGAGCCAGTTTTCTCAGCCTCAGCACTATTGACATTTTGGGCTGAATCATTCATCATCTGTGCATTGGGGGGTATTTAGTAGCATCCCTGGTGTCCACCAACTATGTGCGAGTAACACTCTCCTAGTTGTGACAACCAGAAATGTCTCCAGACGTGGCCATATAACAATCGTTGAGGGCCAAAAACCGCCCATGTTGAGAACCCCTGCTTTAGAATAAGAGGGATTGAAAAGCTTTTGTGCTTCACAGTATTCTAAAATCTCAGTAGGAGCATCATTGAGGACTTACTTGAGCACATTTGCTGAACAGGAAGATCTCTGGGTAAAAGGGTGTTTGCCTTCCAAAAGGGATGCTCGATATTTCTAGCTGAAGGAAGTTTTTTTTTTTTTTTTTTAACCTTTTTTTCAAGATCCTCAGAGAATCTGTAGATATAATGGGGGCCCTTGCAGACCACCTAGTTCACTCTTTCTTTGGAGTAAAAGGGCAACTAAACAATCTCATTAATGAGACCAGACCCCCTTGGGAATAGAGAGTGCCCGGCTTTCCTTGGTAACTTGTTCTGCTGTTCAGTGCACTTAGCTCTGAAAGGACTGAAATCTATATGAAATTGGCCTTGCTTACTAAAATCGCTTTCATCATCTTTTGTGCTCTTCATTAAGTAGAAAGACATCAAGGATCTAGTCCCATTTTTTAATATCCTTAATTACCTTGATGGCCTTTCCATATTTAGAATTCATCTCCTTAGCTTATAATCAAATCTACCGAGATTAAGCCTTTAAGGCAACCTTCCCGCACGTTCCATCCTGTCCTGTCCTGTCCTTGGGGTCTGTAGTCATGACTTCATTACATTTTTCCATGTGTTTGAGAGATGCAGGAGTTGTAGGAGGAAGGACTGATGTCCCCCTTGTTGCTCACAAAGATCCTTTCCCACAGCCGGAGATTTCCCTGCACCCCCCTCCGTGCCCCCCTCCTTCTGTGTACCCCCTCCCCGCCCCCAACCCCGCCGGAGACCTTAACTTGGTCTGTTCAGAGAGGTTTGAGCACACTTGGAGACTAGTTCTGGTGTAAAAAGCACGAGAACGTTGGAAGTGACGGTTAGAAGGAGCCTAGGAAATTGGCTGTTCTGTATGTGCATCGGGTCCCTCTGTTAGGTTTAGGAATGTGATGTTTCACAACTCCCTGAAAAGAATGTTTAAACGGAGGGTTTTTAAATGGCAGCTTGAATTCAGGCATCTGTTCTTCACACAAGGAGCAAAGAATGGAGATGTAATTAGCAAAGAAATTCAAACCCTTAAGATAACTTTATTTGATGCAGCACTTTATTTTATATTTTCCTTTTAGTTTTCTCATGTGGCATATTCTGACAGTTTCCATGGTAAGTGAAACAGAATTCAGAACATTAAAGAGATGAATTTCCATTTCATGAATTATTACCATTTTGCCAAGCCAGTGTCCTGGATTACCAAAAACTGGTTTGAACTCTGTTATATAATGGTATCGTCACGAATACTTTTAGATGTTTTGTTAAGAGGCACGGATATTATAAAAATCACTTAAAAATTTGCTCTTGAGGTATAATATATACACAGAAAGTGGGCAAACCGTTTAGGCATACAGCTTAATAAGTTTTTACCAACTTAGCCAGTACGTAGATTAAGAAGCAAAACATTACCAGCAGTGCAGAAATTCCCCACAAGCTCCCTTTGAGGCACCCTGACCAAGGGTAATCACTCCTAATTTCTGCCAACATAGTTTTGCCTGTTTTTCCCCTTTATAGAAATGGAACCATACAGGATAAACCCTTAGGTCTGATCACCATTAATAACATTATTTTAAAATTTGGTGATGTTTTCTGTCTGAAAAATAGACCTGCTTCTAAATCGCTATGGTTAAAAGCACTTATTAAATGCCTTCATATGTAGAGGTGTTCTAGGGAGTCCGTAAACCACTGATTCCTACCCTCTATTTCTTTTTTTTTTTTTTTTTTT
>NW_027781310.1:0-290 GCF_054177405.1 Leptonychotes weddellii | reverse complement strand
GGTGGCGGGGGGGGCAGGTGGGACCAGCCCCGTGTAGCTGGCCAGGAGTGAAGAGCTGGGGGGTGGCGGGGGGGGCAGGTGGGACCAGCCCCGTGTAGCTGGCCAGGAGTGCAGAGCTGGGCGGGGGTGGAGGTTGGGGGCAGGTGGGACTCAAGTCCAGAGGGCTTCATCCTGAAGACAGAGCTAGGCCTGGAAGGACTCCGAGTGTGTAGTGACATGATCACACTTGCCTTTCAGAATGATTGCTGTGACGCAAGCACAGAGAAGTGGTTCGTGGGGAGGGGCGGGGC
>NW_027781309.1:0-290 GCF_054177405.1 Leptonychotes weddellii | reverse complement strand
TGGCTTGGCAATTTGAGATACCTTTGGCAGGGAAAGGGAAGAGGATAATGTATATTAAAACAACCAATGAATGCCAACTAAAATGTTCTCCATCCAACATCACCATGATCTTATACCCATTCTTCACATCCAGATCGAGATCCGTGAAGTCCAAACTCCACAGGGTGCATATAGGAACCTCGGGAAACTGTCCTCTGAGTTATCTTATGATTCCCTTCCTACTGATGCCAGCCAGTTGGTTGCCAGTCTATGATCTTGCCACCTGAAGCCAACCCAGTCGCCAACTGATC
>NW_027781308.1:0-290 GCF_054177405.1 Leptonychotes weddellii | reverse complement strand
CGGGGAAGGGGGCCAAGACCCATATCATTATGAAGAGCATCAAATGCCAGAACCGTCTCCCCCTTCCCCATCTTGGAAGTTGACTTTTTGACCAGAGCAATCTCGTCATCCTATTTTGGTGACACCACCCAAGAGCTAAGCCAGGCATTAGCAAAATTCAATGCAAGGGAGCTCTAGCTATAGAGTCCAACATTTCCACTGTGCTGTGGTAAATGACTTATATACACGTAAGAAGCCACGCACAGTCCATGCCTGGAGCTCCTGCAGAACTCAGCCTGACCCCGTCCTCG
>NW_027781307.1:0-290 GCF_054177405.1 Leptonychotes weddellii | reverse complement strand
AGGATACACACTGATTTCCATCCCGTAGCAAAAGCTCTGTAGCACAAGCTCTGTACCCGGCGTTGTTTGAATTAATGAACAGGGCAGCTGTTTGTTCTCTTGGTTTAGCTGCCACAGAGGAGTCATTAATAGGCATCTGATTTCCAAACTAAATCTTGAGCCCCGCCCCTCTGAAAAAGAAGACCAGGAAAAAAAAAAAGTGATTCTAAATTCTTCCTCTATTCCTGGGCAGTAGCTTGAAAGGATGAGAACAGTCAGTTTCTGAGTGTTTCTTCCCTGTTTCTACCATT
>NW_027781306.1:0-290 GCF_054177405.1 Leptonychotes weddellii | reverse complement strand
GTCATTTGCCCCCTTTCTTTACCACTCTGCTCATGTATCCTTTTCCCTCACGCTTTTCACAGAACCTTCTTCATTCTCTTCACCCTTCCAACCCCCCCCCGTTCTCAGTTAAATGTGTAATAGAAAGAATTGTGTAAAGGAAAGACCTGGGTGAGAATCCGCCACCTAGTAGTTCTGTGATCTGGAGCCTGTTATCGACTGGCTCTGGGCATCCAATTCCTCACTTCTAAAATATAACTAAAGCATTTAACACGTCGTTTCTGGCACATAGGCGTTCAAGTGGTGGCTCT
>NW_027781305.1:0-290 GCF_054177405.1 Leptonychotes weddellii | reverse complement strand
TTCTAGGACAGAATCTTGGTCTCAGAACCTGATTCGAATGGTTCAGATTTTTCCCCCTAAATCTTCTCGATGTTCTTAATCCTGGCAAACCCTTCAGTTTCTATGAGTTTTATTTGCCATTCCCATTGCAGTGTATGTATGCTCAGTGCTCTGCTTTCAGATGGTACCCAGGGAAACCGCATAATCTCATCTTTGGGACATTTCTTCCATCTGTATTCCTTCTATTTCTCATTCAACAGTTTCCTTGGCCGGAGATAAAGA
This sequence comes from Leptonychotes weddellii, assembly GCF_054177405.1. NCBI lineage: Eukaryota > Metazoa > Chordata > Mammalia > Carnivora > Phocidae > Leptonychotes > Leptonychotes weddellii. The sequence continues at coordinate 29 of NW_027781305.1, read as the reverse complement.
GAGGTGATATCTGAAGGGTTTTTCTAGTC
>NW_027781304.1:0-290 GCF_054177405.1 Leptonychotes weddellii | reverse complement strand
GTTGCAACATGCATAAATAGCATCCACATTTTGGTTTCTAATACTATTCTTTAAAAAAGGAATCAGGGCTCCTTGAAGAAATGGCTGATTCTTTTTTTTTTTTTTTTTAAAGATTTTATTTATTTATTTGACAGAGAAAGAGATAGCGAGAGCAGGAACACAAGCAGGGGGAGTGAGAGAGGGAGAAGCAGGCCTCCTGCCGAGCAGGGAGCCCGATGTGGGACTCGATCCCAGGACCCTGGGATCATGACCTGAGCCGAAGGCAGCCGCTTAACGACTGAGCCACCCAG
>NW_027781303.1:0-290 GCF_054177405.1 Leptonychotes weddellii | reverse complement strand
TTTCAGAAGGCGCTCCTCCAACCTGGGCACAACAGTAGCCATTTCAAACGTGTAATGACATGAATGGTTATCAAAACCTGTGTTGTAAGACAGTACTAAGCACTTCAAAGAATTCTCCAGTTATAAACACATAGAAAGAACTATCCATCACTGTAAATCGATAACTACATAACATCAAACCCACAGACAGGGTTCGTCGCGACGCTGACTTTATCCAGCGAATGGGGCACATCACCCGCCGTGTGAGCAGACGTGCAGAGACACCCACGAGCACGGTTAGTGTGCAGCCC
>NW_027781302.1:0-290 GCF_054177405.1 Leptonychotes weddellii | reverse complement strand
TATTTTCATATTAGTCTAAGTTGGCATTCCTTCATGCTTAGATTTTTGTTTTGTTTTGTTTTTTTATTCTTTTCATTAGCCTCATTAAATTTATTTTCTGACAAATTACTCCATCTTCATTTTCTGGATTGTGACATGCAAATAATATTCCCCAAACATTATCTTTGTGGACATTTAACTTTTTATCAAAGTTAAATCATCTAGCAGAATACTAGTCCAAGTGCTATGGTGAGCGCTGTGAATTGTGCAAGACTGTTGAATCACAGATCTGTACGTCTGAAACAAATAAT
>NW_027781301.1:0-290 GCF_054177405.1 Leptonychotes weddellii | reverse complement strand
GATTCCTGGACGGGGCATGAGGAGACCGGATTCCGGCCCGCATTCGGCTGCCACTTCTCTGGGTGCCCGAGCAGGTCACCCCCGCCCCTTCAGGCTCAGTTTCCCAATCTAGAAAATGGAGGTCTTAGAGTCCAGGATACGTTCCTTGGTTTTCTAGGTTGAATATTCGGGTCTCTGCCCCTGGTGCTGGCAGGTGACACCTCCTTTCCCCCTAAGCCTAATCCTCCTGAGCCTCTAACAGCAGCTCAGTCGCCAACCCGCACCCTGCCCCCCCGCCCCTGGCACATTCT
>NW_027781300.1:0-3530 GCF_054177405.1 Leptonychotes weddellii | reverse complement strand
GGAGGGTATTATGCTGAGTGAAATAAGTCAAACAGAGAAAGACATGTATCATGTGACCTCACTGATATGAAGAATTCTTAATCTCAGGAAACAAACTGAGGGTTGCTGGAGTGGTGGGGGTGGGAGGGACGGGGTGGCTGGGTGATAGACACTGGGGAGGGTATGTGCCATGGTGAGCGCTGTGAATTGTGTAAGACTGTTGAATCACAGACCTGTACCTCTGAAACAAATAATACATTATATGTTAAAAAAAAAAAAAAGATAGCAGGAAGGGAAAAATGAAGGGGGGGAAATCGGACGGGGAGATGAACCATGAGTGACTATGGACTCTGAGAAACAAACTGAGGGTTCTAGAAGGGAGAGGGGTGGGGGATGGGTTAGCCTGGTGATGGGTATTAAAGAGGGTACGTACTGAAAAAAAAAATTTCTCTAGTTTTTCTCATTAAAAAAAAAGTATATGACAAAAATGACATTGCAGAACAATGGAGGAAAGGATGGATAGTTAGTAAATGGGACTGGCTACTGGAAAAACAAAAGGACACATTTCCTTATACTATATGTAAAAATCAATTAAAAATTTAAAATCTTAAAAAAGGGGAATACATATGTGACTTTGAAGTATAAAAATATGAAAAAAGATACATAAGTACAAATCAAAAAGGGAAAGATTGATAAAGCTAACTACATTTCTTAAATTAAGAATTTCTGTTCGTCGGGGTGTCTGGGTGGCTCAGTCGTTAAGCGTCTGTCTGCCTTCAGCTCAGGTCATGATCTCAGGGTCCTGGGATCGAGTCCCGCTCCCTCTGTCTGCCACTCCCTCTGCTTGTACTCTCCCTCTCTCTCTTTCTGGCAAATAAATAAAATCTTAAAAAAAAAAAAGAATTTCTGTTCATCAACAGTCATCACAAAGAGAGTGAAAATACAAGTCACATGCTTGGAAAAGGTATCTGTGACATTTTACAGCAATAAAAAGTGTTAGTATCTAAAATATAAAGATTATAGAGCATGTAGCCACATATAACAATGAACAAAGATGTGGACAGGTATTTCATGAAAGCAGAAACACAATGAACAATAAACATTTTCAAAAATGTCTATTCTCATCATTTATAAAGGAGATGCCAAATAAAATAAAACAATTTCATTCCCTTGAGATTGGTGAAAAAAAAAAGCCTAACAATATTGATTGTTGTAAAGGGCATGGAGCGACAGAAACTCTCATATCATGCTAATGGAATTTAAATTGAACCAAACACATTGAAAATAAATTGGTGTCAGCCACCAAATTTTAAAAACCCTAAATTCAGCAATTATATTTCTAGGAATATAGTCTAGGAAAAACTTGCACGTGTATAGTACGAGACATTCTATAAGAATGTTTCCAGCAACATTGATTTTACTAGTAATAAACCATGAAAATTTCAAATTCACATAGTCAGTAGAAGGGATACATTTTAGTATAATTATTACACTGGAATATTATATGGCAGAAATAAAAAAAGTAAACAGTGCAAAATTCAACATAGATTAATTTAGATTCCATTTATGTATAAAACAGGTACAGTAAACCGAGGCATACATTTGTAGAAAATCGAGTATAGAAAAACAAGGGATAGTTGATAAAAACAAAATTCAGAATAGTGGTTAACTCTGGAGGTTGGGAGAGGGATAATGGAATGCATATAGGGAATGGCACACAGCTTGAAAGGTTCTGTAATGTTCTCTTTTTGAAGCTGAGTGGAGTAAACATGGTTGTTTCCTTAGTACTCCTTTATTCTTTCTTTCTATCTATCTATCTATCATCATCATCTATCTACACACATTATATATATATATATATATATATATATATATATATATATTTTGAGAGAGAGAGAGAGAGGTGGGGCGAGGAGAGGGAGAGGGAGAGAGAATCCCAAGCAGACTCCAAGCCTAGTGTGGAGCCCGATATGGGGCTTGATCTCACAACCCTGAGATCACGACCCGAGCTGAAATCAAGAAGCTACCCAGGTACCCCTAGATGTATATACCTGTATATAGGATATAGAACATTTCATAGGAAAAGAAAAAATTGAGTAGGAGCTTGCCAGCAAATAGAAAAATGATAAAGGAAAATACAGAAAAAAGTAGCATGAACAAAAACACCAACATGTAAAAAGCATTTATGCACGTATGTACTTTTGAAGAATGACACTTAGTTCAAGTATATGTTCTTGAGCTTAAAGTTTCCCAGTCAGCTGAAAGCAGGTGAAGACATCGCTCATTAGATATGTGCCCCTTTGGGATAGTCAGCTGAAGGTGAGTCCCCTTGTCTTGTTTCCCCTTCCCCAGATATCTAGGCATATATTAGGTACAATCCATATACTCTGCTCTCAGGGGAAAGAGAACACCTTCAGAGGGGTGGAAGTGGTTGAGGCCCAAGGAGCTGTACTTCCTTTGAGGGAAGAACGTGAAGCAAGATAAAGAACAGCTTGCTCAGGTCGACATTAAATAATGTGTCACCAGTACTGACTGCCATGCTTGGCACACAGTTATGCTCAATAAATATTTGGGGGAATGAATGAATGAATGGAGCCTTTGACAATGAGGCATCCTGGGAACACGTCTCCTTTGTTAAGGCCGTCTTGTTCTCTTTTCTTTTTTTGGCCATTCTCACTGTGGCTAGAGAAACTTATAACTTTTTTCCCCTTTCCTTCTCAGTAGCCAGTAGGGGTGGGAAGACTTGAAGAGGTCCAAGACAAACTGTGAATGGCCTTGATTTCCAATGGTCCTCACAGAGTGCTGACAGATGTCTGACAGGAGAGCGAGATTGGAGAAGCTGCCAGCTGGGGCCAGGAGCCAACCTCCTTTTCTGAGGAAATCTCCATAGATGGTGGTGGATCAGATGCAACTGCATGCAAACCCTGGGCTCTTTCTTCCCTCTGCTTTACCCTTATTTGTCCGGCTCACATCTCCTTCCATCTCCTACCTGATCATTCTCTTTTGCTTATGCTTCTTAAATGAGCCCTTTATGTGCCTTTGCTTGGGTTAATTTCCTCTTGTACTCTTTGGACCATTATTTCTCCTCTTGGCCAGGAGGATACACAAGAAACTGAGGGCATGGCTGAGGCAACATGACTTGATATAAACCTCATGCTTTTGAGAGTTTAATTTTTCCTCCCATAGTGTAATTTCTCTCAATTTAGTTTCTTTTTTTTTTAAAAAAAATTATAAACAAATATAAAATGCAAGTTCCATAGAGTGGAAATTAAGAGAGATATAAAAGATAAAAGTATTAAAATCATCTAGAGAGGGGCGCCTGGGTGACTCAGTCGGTTAAGCGGCTGACTCTTTTTTTTTTTTTATTCTTATGTTAATCCCCATACATTACATCATTAGCTCTAGATGAAGTGCTCCATGATTCACTGTTTGTGCATAACACCCAGTGCTCCATGCAGAACGTGCCCTCCTCAATACCCACCACCAGGCCAACCCATCCTCCCACCCCCCTCCCCTCTAGAACCCCCAGCCTGTTTTTCAGAGTCCATCGT
>NW_027781299.1:0-13822 GCF_054177405.1 Leptonychotes weddellii | reverse complement strand
GTGCTCTGGTAAGTGCTGTGAATTGTACAAGACGGTTGAATCTCAGATCTGTACCTCTGAAAGAAATAATGCAATATATGTTAAGAAAAAAAAAAGAAGAAGAAGAAGGTAGTGGGAGGGGAAGAATGAAGCGGGGGAAAATAGGAGGGATAGACGAACCATGGGAGACGATGGACTCTGAAAAACAAACTGAGGGTTCTAGAGGGGAAGGGGGTGGGAGGATGGGTTAGCCTGGTGGTGGGTATTGAGGAGGGCACATTCTGCATGGAGCACTGGGTGTTATGCACAAACAATGAATCATGGAACACTTCATCTAAAACTAATGATGTAATGTATGGGGATTAACATAAGAATAAAAAAATAAATAAATAAAATAAATAAATAAATAAATAAAAAAGAAAAGTCTTAGTCCAAAACACGTACATAATATAATACTAAGTCACTAAAGAAGAAACTTGAGGCTAGTCCCATATGATCATGTCTTAGAAGCTTCCTATAGTGGAGAGTTTCCTATATAAATAATGCAAGGAATTTCAAAGGCCACATGCTTTTCTTTGCCTTTTCATATTTTATATCAAATTAATTTCAAACATGCAAATATTCCTTTCATAACTCAATGTGCTACAGTAAACTGAAGAACAATTTTTGGAAAAAGGAGGTGGTTTGGGTTGAACAGACTCCACACATTTCTGTACTAATTTGGGTTGACAGCTCAATGATTGTTCTATATGCAACGTTAAAACAGCAGAAACAAAGACAGCTGAGGAGCAGACACTTCGAGAAGTTCTCTACTTCCCTCTGCTGGAGGCTGTGAGATATCCGTGCATGCTGTAGGCTTTTATTATGGGGGTTGGGGAGCTAATGCTGGGAGAAATGTTTGCTTTCTATATCATAATTCGCATGTGGTTTTTAGCCGATGGAAGGGTATCAAGAGTAAATTTATTTCAATACAGAGCTGTTTAAAAATGTGGACTAGGAGTTATTTTTAGATTTCTGAATTGCTAAAGATGATCAGAAATATTTATCTTTGAGTGTGATGTTTTGGAAGGTTAAGGGTGGTTTGTTTCCTCTTTATAATTTGCAAGGGATTTTGTTTTGCTTGTCTGAAAGTCAGCCAGTCCATTTATTTCTGAATAATTAGTGGCCTTCCTGAACTTAGGATTTCATTTGACTGTTCCTTAAGCAAGTAGGTATTTATTGTTTTTGTCCTCAAATGATTTAGGAGACATTCCTAGGATGAAAGGGTAAAGGATGGAAAAAGGGCTTATAACACAACTTGCTGCTATTTCCTGGCAAGGTGAAAACTGGAAACGTAAGCTTTATCAATGAGAGAAAACCAAATCAAGTCAATGAGCATTTACTCAATTCTGCCAAGGTAAAAGTTTCTTTTTATGAACATCATGGTGTGTAACCAAAACATGCATCTAAAAATTAAGGAAAATAAATAAAAATAATAAAATTAAGGAAAATAATTTCTCTCTCTCTCTCTCCATTCCCCCTCTATCTTTATCTCTGTCTGTATCTCTGTCTCTATTTATGTCTCTGTTTTTCTCCATCTTCTCCTATTTCTTAATAATAGAAAATAGTAAGAATAAAACTATAAACCTATGGCAAGGAAGGTGGAGAAATATTCTAAGAAGCTGTAATTTGAATTATGTGCTTATTTTTTTTTTAAGATTTATTTATTATGAGAGAGAGAGAGACAGAGGGAGGGGCAGCAGGAGAGGGAGAGAGAATCTGAAGCAGACTCTCTGCTGAGCACGGAGCCGGGGCTCAATCTCATGACCCTGAGATCAGGACCCGAGCTGAAATCAAGAGTTGGAGGCTTCATCGACACCACCCAGCCACCCCTGTGCTTATTGTTTAGCACTTATGAAAGTCAAGCATACATGGCACAGAAAATAAACTATGAAAAGTTCTGCTCTGTGTTTTCAAGATCTACATTTTGGGAGGAGCTAGGTAATTAATTGCCCTTGGAAAGGCCTTAAAAGGGAGATAAGCAGGCTTTTAATATTCTGAGAGTGAGAAGGTGATGTCATGAGAAACAAGAATCTGGATACAAAGATGGAAGTGTGTCAGTGGCATTAGTCATCCCACTTAGCAAAAAAAGAGGGAAAGGGGGGCCCTCGGTGGCTCAGTGGGTTAGGCATCTGCCTTCGGCTCATGTCATGATCCCAAGGTCCTGGGATCAAGTCCCACATTGGGCTCCCTGCTCAGTGGGGAGCTTCCTTCCTCCTCTCCCTCTGCAGCTCCCCCTGCTTGTGCTCTCTCCCTCTTTCCCTCTCTCTCTCTCTGTCAAATAAATAAAAAATAAAATATTTTAAAAATGTATAAAGAGGGCGCCTGGGTGGCTCAGTTGGTTAAGCGACTGCCTTCGGCTCAGGTCATGATCCTGGAGTCCCTGGATCGAGTCCCGCATTGGGCTCCCTGCTCGGCAGGGTGCCTGCTTCTCCCTCTGACCCTCCCCCCTCTCATGCTCTCTCTATCTCATTCTCTCTCTCAAATAAATAAATAAAATCTTTAAAAAAAAATGTATAAAGAAAAAGAAAAAGAGGGAAAGCAGACTGAAGGGTGAAACCTCCCAAATGTCATTTATCAACATGGCATTCTTGTCCCATGAAGTTGCTGTGGGAAAGAATAAAATAGATATTAGACCCTGTCTATCTTTAGGGAAATCTCATAGTAATCAGGATCTCCCAGGCAAATGGAAACCATCTTGAGTATTTCAAGAAGGAAAGAATTTGATGGAGAGACTTAAAGTCATTGGAAGAGCTGAGGATCACAGACCACTAAAGCCAGAGCAAGAACTCAGGAAACAAAAAAGAAATGCTGGTGGTGATCTTGGCTGTCTGTATTGCTAAGTGGTCCTCTGTGGGGTTCCAGTTCTTTGTAGATCATGTAGCCAGTCACATTTTTACATAGTCATATTTGTCTTTAATCTTTGTTGCTTCTGGAATGTGTGTCTTATTTATGAAGATTTTCCCCCGATGTAAAATAGCAAAGATATTATTCTGTATTGATTCTATATTTTTTATAGTTTTATTTTTTAAGTTTAGATTTACTTCATCTGGGGTTTGGTATACATATATATATATATATATATATATATATATATATATATATATTATCCTACCAGGTTGAACTACAGAATCAACCTGTAAAATTTTATTTGAAATATCCTGTAGACATTTTTTATTGTAGTTAGGTTGAATATATGGATTAATTTCAGAAGAACTTCAACCATTACGATACTGAAGCTTTGTAAAACATAGTGTGCTTCTCAATGTAGTAAGTCATCTTTTTGATCTATCAGGAAGATGTTATAGCTTTATTTAAATTTTATTCTTTTCTTCCTAGATGTATTCCTATGTACCTTTTATCTTTTTTGAAAAGAATCATTTCTTTGATTTCTTTCAAATTTGTGATTACTAATAAAAGTTTTGATTTCTATATGGTCTTTTGACCTCTAATAATACTTTTTAACTCATCTGTGATTTTTAGTTACTTTTCTATTGATTCTCATGTTTTCCTAAGTCTAAACATACAGACAATTTGTCTCTTCCTTTCCTACTATGTAGACCTTATTTTTTTTCCTTGCCTTATTGCAGTCAGTAAAATATTTAATACAGTGTTGAATGGCTGGCAGAATAGTAGGCACCTTGTTACATTTCCACATTTTATTGGAAACCTTTCAAATATTTACTGTTAGTTCTCATTTTGCTGCAATTTTCTAATATATATCATTAAGGGAATGTCCACCTATTCCAAGGTCAAATATTTTCATCAGGAATGGTTGTAAATTATCAAATTATTATGGGATCTATTGAAATCATTGCATTATGTGGGTTCTTCTTCTTCTTCTTCTTCTTCTTCTTCTTCTTCTTCTTCTTTCTTCTTCTTTCTTCTTCTTCTTTCTTCTTCCCCACTCCGTAAATCCAGCAAATTATTTTAACAATTTTCCTTGTATTGAACCTTTTGCACTGTCTCTCATGGATCTTCAGTAGAAGCTATCAGTTCTAGTTATTGTTTTAGACCCTCTTCTTTGAACTACTGGGTTTTCTGACTTGAGCTAGCAATTAATAATATTATTGCCATTGCATTCTTATTATTAATTTGCTTGATCTGTTTATTTTGCAGAATCTCTTAATCAATGATGCTTTTTGCAGACAGTGAGATCTAAAGTTTCTCTTGGCTAAAGGTAGGGCGTGGAGAGGGGTTACTCTATACTCTCAATCTTTTTTGTGTGTTAGTGGAGGGAATTCATCCTCTCCAAGCCATGTGGAAGGGGAGTTCTGTCCTCCAGGAGAGTTTCCCTGGTAGGATAAACCTTCTCTGAGATTTACTTACAGAGGGCAAAGCACAGCTTCCCCATGGACTGAAGGGATCTGATCTAGTTAACTGCCTGGGATTCTTAGGGAGTAGTATAACAGTTTGATCTTCAACTTAGTGTCTTTTAAACAGATATGACATCTCTCTTTGGGTCTTGCATTCTGTCAATACTATAAACAGTGATGGACAACAAAACATTTCGCTCCACCCTGGCAATAAAACCTAAAGTTTGAATTACTTATTATGCTGAATTCTTTATTATCTGCTTAGTAAATTCTCATTGTCTCAGATTCTTTAACTGTAAATGGGAATAATAGCAGTAAGTACATCAGAGAGGAGTTCTGAGGATTTAACAAGCAATATATGTAAAGCACTTGGAACAGTTTCTGACTTCCCCAAATTGGATGTCTAACTGCAGATAGATATAATTGTATATATAAACTTGAAGTTGAATTTATTTCCTTGTGGTTATAGAATTGGAGTTGAACCTCTCCCTATATGTACCGTTCTATGAAACATGCTCCAAGGTACTTATGTGTGTTATTTAATTATTGTTATATAGCAAATAACTACAAAATTAGCAGTTTAAAACAATACACATCTATCATGTCACAGATTTTGTGGGTCAAAAGTCCAGGCACATCTTAATTGAGTCCTCTGTTTAGGACCTAACAGCGTTGCAAGGTGTCTGGGCTGTCACATAGGAAGGCTTTACTGGGAAAGAATATACTTACAAGCTTACTAAAGCTGTTAGCAGAATTCATTTCCATGTGGTTGTAAGACTAAAGGCTGCTGCCAACTTCTAGAGACCACCCTCAGGCCCCCAGAGGGTCAAATAGTCTTATAAAATGTAAATACAGAAATGACATCCCATTACCTTTGTGATATCCTATTGATGAAAAGCAAATCACAGGTCCCACCCACAATCAAGGCAACAGGATTATACATGGGTATTAATACTAGGTGGGGTCCGGAGGAGACACCCTCCATTCTGCCCACCACAGTATGACTTTATGAAATCTGCGTACAATAGCAAGTGCTAAAGATTCTGTCAAATAATTTCATATAAGACAGTGTATGTGCTTTTCATTTTTTCTTTATAGAAAATAGATGTTCTGCACTGCGTGCCCAATTTTCTATATCATTTTTCATCTGACAAGACATCTTGAACATGCTCAGTGTCAACCAGTATTTTTGCATAATATTATCTTTTTCATGGGTGTGTTTCAGACCAGACTTTGCAAAGGCGGGCTTGCATATTGGTTGAGAACCAATGGGATGGTTCCTGCAGAGCTTAGACAATCTTGTGGCCTTGTGTGTCACTTCATCTTCCTGAGACCTCTTCACCCTCTCTACAAATGTGAATAATAATAGTAACCACTGAATAGCATATTATGACACTGAAATAACATGATAACTGGAAATATAAGAGCTATCATTTCTCCATCACATACTTATTCAATACATTTTCTTTAGCATTTAGACTTTTTCTACTTCATGTAATATGCAATAGTACAATAAAAATTCTATTTAAAAAGCATTGAACAATATCTCTAACTCCTGAAAATAAACAACTAAAAGTAGAATTTCTGCATGAAAAATGTACATAACTTTAAGTAACATACTGCAAAATTGCTTGCCAGAAAATAAATGCCAATTTTCACTCCCACCATCGTTGTGTAAAAACATCTTTATCCCACAACCTGACCAACACTGAGCATTACCATTTTCTAAGAAGAAGAAGGAGAAGAATTATTATTTTGCATACCAAAACATGGTACCACATTGCTTTAGTTGCGGTTTTTATATTATTTTGCTACCCATTTCCTTTTTCATGAATTATATTTTTGAACATTTTCCTCTGCACTCTTGTTTTTTAAATTAAAAGATATTAATTCCTTGATTCTGAAATACGTTCGTTTTCTTCCAGTTTGACTTTTAAATCTTGTCTTTAACATTCTCAAATGTTAACTCTATAAATATATAAATATGTGTTTTGTTTCTGGCTTTAGTTTGTTGTAGTTGTTGTTTTTCCTTGAAATAATATAGTCAGTCACCTACTTTCATTTTAAAAATTTTGTTTTGTTGTTTTCAATTTATCTAGGAATTATTTTAGCATATGCCTTAGGTAGGATTCTCTGGAAAAGCCTGGGACAGGGTTTTTTATTTGCAAGTGATTTATGGAAGATGGACTTGCAGGAAAAACCTGAAAGGGGGTGAGGGAAGCCAGGTAGAGAAGAGTTAGAAGGTAAACAGGGATGAGTTTCCAGAAGTCTCACCTCAGTGTCTTCCCTTGTGATTTTCTGGAACTTGAAAAGCACTGCAGAGCCCTTCCCACCTTGAGGCAAAGGACAGAGGTTTTGTAGACAACCCCTCCCAGGAGCCAGGCCCTGGGCAGTCACGCATAACTCAGAGGTACCTCCTAGTGGAGAGGTGGCTCCAGTCACCCAAAAACAAGCATCTGGAGAAGTTTGCGGATAGGAGCCTTTCGTAGCTAGACCACACTTCCATGGCAGATGGGCACACGAAACCAGTTAAAAGTGTCCTGTAGTAATGACGTTATTAAAATATTTAAATACTCTTTTTTTTACATTTTTTTATTTAAATTCAATTTAGTTCCCAGATAGTGTATTATTAGTTTCAGGGGTAGAATTTAGGAATTCATCAGTTGCATAGAACACCCAGTGCTCATTATATCATGTGCCCTCCTTCATGTCCATCACCCAGTTACCCCATCCCCCCACCCCTCTCCCCTCCAGCAACCCTCAGTTTGTTTCCTAGAGTCCAGAGTCTCTTATGGCTTGTATCCCTCTCTGCTTTTATCTATAACAATAAATTTAAAAAATAACCACAGTCTCATTTGCTAGGTTCAGGTCTTCTGGCTTCCACTGATATCCCTTGCAGCTCTCCTGCCTTAAGATTCAGTATGAACACATATTGGCTGAGTAGAGATAATTTAAATGATAGATAATAATATTCTCATCCCCTCTACTTCTCAGACACTGGCCTGATTTCCTGGAAAGACCTCTTGAATTCTCTCTTCCCTCAGTGAGATCTTTCTCAGCACAGTCCTCCATTCTTTGTGTAACTAGACTCTACCCAGACCCAACCACCTGTCTAGTAAATGTGCCCTAGACCAGAAAAAAATTCAACGTAAGCTCGTGCTGAGACCCCTATGATGTACAGAAGTATTTGCTTTCTTCTTAATAGTAGACGTTTTGTTTTTAAAGAATTCAAATGGGTATGAATAAAACAAAAAATCTCATGAAAGTGTATTGAAATATTAACTTTTTTTCCTACTTTGTTTTTCCTGTCTATGCTTCTTAACTTGGGGACAATTTCATTTTTCAATGAAAGTTTTCACAGAATTAATTCTATCATGAGTGGTAGCAGTAGGGAATGAAAGCCAGAATTCTGAACAGGAAAGCAAGGAAATTTGAAATCTTTTCTATGTGAAGAATAAAGTAGAAATATGATGTCAAGTATATAGAAAGAGACTCTCCTGGTGCCGAGTTTAGCCAAAGAAAATACTTTATAATATGACTTCTGCCTGTGGCCTGCAGCCAGAGTCCTGCACCTCCTCCCCCAGACCTTGCTCCAACCATACTAAGCTCAACTATTCTTCAGAAAGCATGCTGTTCCCTTCACAAATCATGCTGTTCCTTGTCAAAGTTTCTCTTTTCTTCCCGAAATACTTTTATATCAGTTCTTCCTAGAAGCCTAGCCTCTGGCTGAAGTTAATCATCCATTCCTTGTATTTTCATGGCATACCAGGCCACACCATTAATCACACTCTGTTATAATTTTTTTAATCTTTTGCTTATTCCAATTAGAAGATAAGCTTCTTGAGGATAGTGATTATGTCTAATTATCTTTAATCACCTCCCCCCCAATGACTAGCATAGCATCCATACCTACCAAGTCACGTTCAGTTACTGGGAACTTTTTCTTGCAATGTCCACCTTTCTGGTAATGGCCTTTTCTATTGTGTTAGTGGTAAAGTCAGAAGGAATCTTTGCATGGCCTCATTTCCCTATGGTTGCATCTCCAATTGTTCACATTACATCCCTGAAGAGCAGCCCTTATGTACTTAAAGAACTTCCTCTTTTCCACATCTTCTCCTTTAATGATCCTTGTTCCTTGACATTAATTTCTATGAGCAACCCAATGTGAGGGCAGTCCTTCATCCTTAGCCCTCCCCTGGACTCGCCCATTTCATGTGTCAGTCTGATCAGCCCATAGTCCCCAGTGAATCATGCAAACAGGAATCTAGGTGTTGCTATGAAGGGGTTTTCTAGATGGGATTAACATCTACAACTACTTTAAGTAAGCAGTCACTAATTTGACTGGATCTGATCCAAAAAGTTGAAAGAACTTAATTATAGAGCTCAGGTTTCCATGAGGAAGAAAAAAATTCCACCTGTGAACAGAAGCTTCATCTCCTGCCCAAGAGTTTCTGACTTACTCTTTCTGACAGCCTGCCCTCTGGATTTTGGACTGGCCTAGCTAACCTTTACAATCACGTAAGCCAGTTCTTTCAATCTGTCTCTCTCTCTTTCTATCCATCCATTTACCTGGGTCCTTTTCTCTGGTGGAACCCTGACTGATATAATCACATTGAGTCCTGGGTGAAATGCACCTTAGTGCATACACATGACTATAAACATGGGTGCTGGCTTTTTTCACATACCTTCTTCAGCTGATCTGACCTTAAGAGGCCAATCTCGGTGGGCTGTATCAATAAGGCTTTATCCTGTGTGCAGGGTGAATTCATCCCAGAATAGATGCTGGCAGCAGACCCGAGGGTAGGAGGAGGAAGAAGTTGGGGTAATTATTCCTCCAGCTTCTTTGCAGCTGAGCCGAAATTTGGTGTTCCTCCACCGAGGCCATGACTTCTGGAATAACGCCATCTTCTACAGCTCCTCTTCCCCCCCCAACTTGTACCTCCATGTTTAGGGGTCATAGTGACTCCCTGATATTACTAGTAACAGGGTGATGCACCATCCCAAATTGATTTCCGTAAAGCCTGCCCACCCCTTTTCAAATAGATTTTCAGAATGGTCTTTCCAGTCACCACATTTGAGCAGCCCATCTGCTTCCTGCCTGGCCTGCTACATCAAGAATGCATGAAAGTTGCCTACATTATCCCTGATCCCCCAGCCTCTGCTAATACAACCACATAGGGCAAGTATTAAGAACAGATGAGATGCAAGTGACTTGAAAGCATGAGCCTGACTATAAATTGAGAGAATACACAGAACCCCACCACCCTGAAGATATGCTGTTAGCAATAAAGAAAAAGGTAGCAAGTGATAAAATTAGGTTTATTTGGTCCTCTATCTACCCTAAGAGGACAAAAAAAAAACAAGTAACTAAATTACAAATAATCCTCTGGAATAGTTTAAAGGACCATTGCTGAAATTAACATATCATATAACTCCTCTGAAACAAAGTATCTTAACTTTGCAACTTAAACATTTCCATCCAGAAATTTCAAAGCAGCTTTTCAATGCAAATGACAAGGGTATCAGACCAAATCTGGGCCTCTAGACTGACAACAGACTCCTTATGTAACTATAGCGACTACCTTATGTTTTAAGGCAATTTTTAAATCATTCTTACAATGCGTGCTATGGTAAATACCAGAGTTGTCAGTTCATTTCATCATCATTAGTCTTTCTTAATGCTACAAATAAAAATGATCAATTTTCTCAATTCCTTCTTAAAATCGTGTCTAGTTTATCCTGCATTCTTGCCAGGAACCAAAGAAAGGAAAAGCAGTTAATATGTCATGAGGCCTCTTAAGTGCGATATTTCTTGACCAGCTAGCAACATTTTAAGAACTCAGTTTATTACGAAGATTTCTCAGTGGAAAGATATAATAATAAATAATGATCTAAGACATTATACTCATAGCATTTAGAGTTATTGAAAGTATTGCTTGAGATCCTTTTAATGATCTACAATAAATCGAATGTAAAAGGTCAGGTAAGCAAATCACAATTGTACATAAACATTTTCATTAACTATTTAAAAGCATCTGACTCCCTTTAACAGTTTAGAACTTAAGGATTTTAGGCCCACTATTGATTTTAAAACAAGACCTCTTACACCAAAATATATGGCATCAGACAAGTTTATGTGCCAAAATCTATAATATGGACTTTACCTTTCACAGTATTATATTTTATATTCCTAATAAAGGTTTGAAAATCATTGAGTTTGGTTCAGAAAGATTAGTTGTAGGTCTATTTCTGAGCATGCTTTATGTGCCAGAAACTTTGCTGAGCTTGAAAACACTTGGGAATAAAAGTATAAAAAGCTAGACACACAGACATATAAGCAAACAATTTCAGTTCAAGTCAATGACTGCTCTTGATGGTGCATTTCACAAAGCGAGGACACCGTGTGCACATTTGGACCTGTGCCTGCCTGAGAGAGGCAGGGAAGACTTTACAGCATGGGGGCAACAGAACCAAGACAAAGAATGGTGTGGAGTTGGCCAGGAAGGAGAGTGGAGAAAGATACTCAAATAGCCATCAGCTATCATCCACATACTAACATCTCTGAAAAGTGTATCTTCAGCTCAGTGTATCTGCTGCTTCAACACTCATGTCCAATTGCCAACAGGGTGTCTCTATTTAGATGTCCCAGTGAAACCTCAAATTTGCTGTGTCCAGTCTCATCTCTATCTAGTCTCTCTATAACCTGTTCCTTCTCTGGTTTTCTCCACATCAGTAAATGTTGAACAAGCAACACTGTTGGATATTAGCTTTGAATCTCTAAATGCTTCATACCTCCTATTGAATGAGTTACCAACCTTAGCCAATTCTGTATGTGTTATTTCTTCTAAGACATGTAGTTCTTTTCTCCTTATGTTTTGGTTCAAGTCTTCACATCTTCTCCCTTGAAATATTACAGCAATATCTTAATTGGTCATTCTACTCCATCAATTTCTTTCTGTTGTGTTCTCCACACTACCAGTAAAGCTGCCTCTCTGAAAAATACATTTGATGATATCTCTCCCCTGTTTGAAGTCCTTGAGTGAATTCTCATGGTAGCTGAAACCATAGCATAAAAAGCCCTTCAGGACCTGAATTACCCACCTTTCTCCTTTCCATCTCTGTACTTCAGAGATGTAAATGTTCTACTAATCTGAGTGGCCTTGAAATCTCTTTCCATCTGTAACTAAATTCTTTTTGCCTTTCAAAATTCTGTTCTGGTGCCACTCTTTCCAGGAGGACTCTTCCAATCTGTATCCCATAATTCACACTCTCCTTCCCATGAAGACCCTCAAGCAACTCAGAGTTGTCACACTGCCTTTAAACTGTCTCTTTTCGGTTCTCTTTCCCTCATTAGACTTTGAGCCCTAAGGTACATCTTGACCATTTCAGAAGTAAATATATTGGTTACAATAGCTGGTAAATAGTCATTTTTTTGGCAATATATTTTTTTCACATAAAAACATCTAGTTTTGTTTTCTATTAAGGAACTTAAATATAGGGTAACTTGTTGAAGTTTTTCATTTAAGGCAGCCGTGCTTTTTTTTTTTTTTTTTCACCTAGTGGCCACATATCCTTACAAGAGTGCTATGAGATATAAAAGAAATAAAAACTAGGTAAATGACAGCATTCTCCAAATTGAACATTTAGAAAATAAAAATAAACATTTATTCTAAAAATAGGTATTGAGTATCTATATTTTGGATGGTGTACCAGAACTGAAATTACAACATTTAATAGAATAGCACACCATATACTCCATGAGTTTGCATGAGTTTATATTGTTGTGTTTAGTGCTTAGAGACAAATTACCTGAGTTTGAACTGGGATTCTTACACTTCCTCACTATGTCAACTGGTACCTCAGTTTTATTGTTCTGAAAGTTATAGAGTAGGAACATGTATAATGAATTTAGAGTAATAGTATAATGCATTACAGTTTATTAGAACTTTCACATTCTTTATCTCATTTAAAGAAGCTTTCTCAGATTAACATTCTACTCTATTGAAATTTGATTACAAATTTAAATATATTAATACATGTAAAGTTCTGAAAATACAGCAAATAGTATATTTTCCATAAATATTGATTATTATCAGTGTTGTTATTTGAAGCATAAATTGAGTCTATCTGCCTGGAACATATCACTAATGAGACTCCAGATCTAGCTCTTTAGTTTCTTCTCCGCACAACTCAAAGGAACCCATATTGAGCTTCCAGTACAGCACAAACTCTACGACTTTGCATAAGAATCAATATGGTAATATGTGCACAGAATGAGTAAGTGAGTGAATAAGTGGCATTAATGACATCCCTCTGTGAGAAAATACTGGTCATATGTTGATTTCTCTGAAAGACAACTTCAACTCCAGAGTATCTGGTTAAAAATTAGACATACGTCTAAAATAGGAAAATCTACAGAGAAAAAAAGTCAGTTAGTTGCCCAGGGCTGGTGGCGGAGGGGAGGATGGTCAGCAAATAATAGGAAGTGACAGCTAATTGGGACAAGGATCCTTTCAGGAGTAAGAAAATGTTATAAAGTTAGATTTTGGTAACTGCATAACTGTAAATAAACTAAAACTCATTGAATTGTACACTTTATTTTTTTTAAAAGATTTATTTATTTATTTTTGAGAGAGAAAGAGAGAGAGAGTGAGTGGGGGAAGGGGCAGAGGGAGAGAAGAAAATCTCAAGCAGACTCCCCCCTGATTAGAGAGCCCCACCCCCACGGGGGCGTGATCTCAAGACCCTGAGATCATGCCCTGAGCTGAAATCAAGAGTCGGATGCTTAACTGACTGAGGCACCCAGGCGTTCCTGAACTGCACACTTTTAAAGGGTGAACTTCGTGATAGGTACATTATAAATCAATAGGGTTGTTTTAAAAATGGAAAACTAAATTTAGAAAATTGGACATCACATCAAAGGAGTGAATGAATGAATTTGAGAAAACAACTAACACTGACAAGCATTATGTTATTTCCAGGGGATAAGCAGACCTCTCTTTAAATTGCACCTTTTTTCCTTCTGGCTCGCTGAAGACCACGTAAAAAGAAAAAAATGCTGACTTAGTTCTAGGCTTATTTTTAGTAATTGTATAAGGTGAGCATTTTGATAAGCTAATTATACGTGACTGTCATCTAATGGTAAAAAAGGAAACTGCTATATTTTAAGTACATATAACTGTATTAGAATGACAATCCATGCACTAGTGCTGCATTATAGATTTTAAAACTCCTCATGTGGTCCACCTCACTCAGCTCTCATAAAAGGGCTTTGAGATTTATATTATTATTATTATACCTATAGTGTAAAATGGTAATATATAATATATAATATCTACCCTTGATTTGTCTCCCTAGTATCTACCTATCTCACTTTTGGCAGGGGGAGGATATGAGAATATGGGTATGATAATCACAGAAAGTTGACTTTCTTGTCACAGAAGTCAGCTTGGGACACCCAATGTCCTGATCCTCTTTTATTTTTTTTT
>NW_027781298.1:0-290 GCF_054177405.1 Leptonychotes weddellii | reverse complement strand
TTCTAGGACAGAATCTTGGTCTCAGAACCTGATTCGAATGGTTCAGATTTTTCCCCCTAAATCTTCTCGATGTTCTTAATCCTGGCAAACTCTTCAGTTTCTATGAGTTTTATTTGCCATTCCCATTGCAGTGTATGTATGCTCAGTGCTCTGCTTTCAGATGGTACCCAGGGAAACCGCATAATCTCATCTTTGGGACCTTTCTTCCATCTGTATCCCTTCTATTTCTCATTCAACAGTTTCCTTGGCCGGAGATAAAGAGAGGTGATATCTGAAGGGTTTTTCTAGTC
>NW_027781297.1:0-290 GCF_054177405.1 Leptonychotes weddellii | reverse complement strand
TATATATATATATATATATACCAAAAATAAGGTTAACTACTATGAAGGGATAGAATATTACTCTAAAAATGAAAAATAAAAAGGATTTTTTTTTTAAAAGGGATCGATAAGATGTTGGTTGAAAAAGGGAAAAAGAAAAATTCAAAAAAAGAAAAGTTAATTTTTTTTTTAACTTTGAAAGACTAAACAATCATGGGAATTAAGCCATAAATTCTATGTGCAGTATTGCCCTAGCACTGGAGTTCTGCCATTCTCATTGATGGGTACACTTGGTCTTGGCTGACTGTTCT
>NW_027781296.1:0-290 GCF_054177405.1 Leptonychotes weddellii | reverse complement strand
TAGGATTAAGATAATGATATTCACTTGTTAGAGTTTTTGTGAGAATTTTTTAAAATAACATGCAAAGGGTTTAGCACAGTGCCTGCCACATACTAAGCACTCGACCAACCTGTTTTCTATGTGTGATGGTGACCCCCCATCTGGGAGTCAAGGGTTGGGGGGGTCAGTGTATGAACCTGCATCTCATACCTTTTTTTTTAAGATTTATTTTAGAGAGAGTGAGAGAGAGTGCGAGTGAGGGGAGGGTCAGATGGAGAGGGAGAGAGAGAATCCTCAAGCAGACTCCCCAG
>NW_027781295.1:0-290 GCF_054177405.1 Leptonychotes weddellii | reverse complement strand
CTGCAGCAGCTTCTAATGCAAATGAGTACATGTCTTGTAAAATGTCACTAATAAACTCCCTATCATTCAGTGTTGGAATAAGATATCACATAAGAAATCACCTTTATCTTTTAACAAAAATCATCAAGTGAAACTAAATTAAAATAACTAATTTCTTTTATTATCTTACTATATATTAAGGTAGGATCTGTGTGTGTGCATGTACGCACATGCGTGGGTCATGATTTATTGATGTGAATTAAACTGTTGAGTCTAAGGCCTTTTTTTTCCATGTTGGGGAATATGGTTAT
>NW_027781294.1:0-290 GCF_054177405.1 Leptonychotes weddellii | reverse complement strand
TGGATCCACCCTTACCTGCAACCCACACTACCCCTGGAGTTCTCTGCTCATGAAACCAATGTATTTCTTTTAATTTTTTTTTTCTTAAATCTAGGTTGAGTTGTCTTTCTAGTACATGCAATCAATGATCTTGACCTATACCCACCTGAACTGTCAGGAGTCATGGATTAACGAAAAGGGTGTCACGTCAAATTAAAATGGCTCATCCCCTCAGGATCCATGACAAGAGGGCTACAGACTGTGAAGCCACATGGAGCCTTTTCTTCCGGAAAAAGACGTGGCAATGACAG
>NW_027781293.1:0-290 GCF_054177405.1 Leptonychotes weddellii | reverse complement strand
TTTTTTTTTGTATTTATAATATTTTATTTCTTAAGTTGGAGCAGTAGTTGCAATGATTTTTTTTTTATGTTCATCACCATACATCATTAGTTTTTTTTTTTTAAAGATTTTATTTATTTATTTGACAGAGATATATAGAGAGAGAACAAGTAGGCAGAGAGGCAGGCAGAGGGAGAGGGAGAAGCAGGCCCCCTGCTGAGCAGGGAGCCCGATGCAGGGCTCGATCCCAGGACCCTGGGATCATGACCTGAGCTGAAGGCAGCCGCTTAACCAACTGAGCCACCCAGGAG
>NW_027781292.1:0-290 GCF_054177405.1 Leptonychotes weddellii | reverse complement strand
TATATTTCCATAGAAATTTTAGGACCAGACTGTCTAATGACACACCCACACACAAACACATTGGGATTTTTAATGGAATTGCTTTGAATCTGTAGATTAATTTGAGAAGAATTAAAAATCTTATAATATTGAGTCTTTCTTTTTAGTAATACAGTCTTTATCTGTTTTGGACTTTCTGTGGAGAGGTTTCACACATATTATCTAAATTTCATTTTGATGTTTGATATTGATGTATATGCCTCATAATATTATTGTAAATTAAGCATTTTTTAAATGTCACTTTCTATTTG
>NW_027781291.1:0-290 GCF_054177405.1 Leptonychotes weddellii | reverse complement strand
CTGGCAGCTTTCCCTGGCTGCTTTCCACATCTCTTCTGTGAGTCAGAGCAGAAGAGACCGTTTCCAACCCTCTGCCTCAGAGCAGAGAGACCGCAGTCTGTTCTTCAGTGAGCCCTCCAGGTCACATTGTCTCCGTTTCTGTCCGTGCTTCTATAAACTGCAGCGTCCTGGGTTGTGCGCTCCTCTGCAGCGCCCCCAGTCCTGCCTCCAGGTCGGGGCACGTCTCTGCCCTTTGTACTTCTAAAACCACCAGCCGCTCCCAGTTCGCATGACCCTGCCACTCCGGGTTT
>NW_027781290.1:0-290 GCF_054177405.1 Leptonychotes weddellii | reverse complement strand
GCTGGTGGAGATGTGGACATTGCAGCCACGAGCCTCAGGGAACTGGTCCGCGTGGCTGGTGTCGGGGGCGCAGCCGTGGCGGCTCTGGCCCGAAGCGCTGGCTGCCCGGGGATGCTGTCTGGTCCCTCCGCTCGCCGCCGGCAGGGACAGACCTGCTCTGAAACACGGGACAGTCACCGTGTGGTTGTACATCCCTCCTGCCCCTGGAAGGAATCCCTAGGAAACGTTAGACCCACAGTTGTGACGTGGGTTTCATCTTAGTGAGTGACACATCCTGGCCACGGGATTGT
>NW_027781289.1:0-290 GCF_054177405.1 Leptonychotes weddellii | reverse complement strand
TCTCTCTCTCTGTCAAATAAATAAATAAAATCTTTTAAAAAAAAAGAAGTCAACAACAATAAAAAGACAAACCAATTTTAAAAAGGGTTCTAAAGATCTGAATAGATATGTCTCCACAGGAAATATACAAATGGCCAATAAGCACATGAAAATATGTTCAGAATCTTTAGCCATTAGGAAATTCAAACCCAGACCACAGTGAGACATGGCTTCATAGACACTAGGGTGGCTATTATTAAAACACACAGATAAGAACATGCGTTTGGCAAGGATGTGTGGAAACTGGAAGC
>NW_027781288.1:0-3530 GCF_054177405.1 Leptonychotes weddellii | reverse complement strand
TTTTTTTTTTAAAGATTTTATTTATTTATTTGACAGAGAAAGACACAGCGAGAGAGGGAACACAAACGGGGAGTGGGAGAGGGAGAAGCAGACTCCCTGCCGAGCAGGGAGCCCGATGCGGGACTCGATCCCGGGACTCCAGGATCATGACCTGAGCCGAAGGCAGTCGCTTAACCAACTGAGCCACCCAGGCGCCCCCCAGTGAACTTTTGATATTAAAATTAATTAAATTTTAAAAATTTAATTAAATTCATTTCAATCTTAGCCAGCTTGGCCACACATAAAATTCCTTTCTGAAATCCCTTTTCCACAAACCTCCTACAACTTTACATGTTTATTTAGTTTGTCCTTTGTTCTCTTTCCCATTCTAAAACAATTAGCTTTACTTTAGGACAAAATTACTTTCTTTTCCATCAACAAAAATGTATCTCCATTCCTCATACTTTCCTTAGTGAAAACACACATTCTATTTTCCTTGTATACAGAGATGTTTCCCTTATTATTTCTGTTAGTTTTAATTAACATATTAGAATTTTTAACCCATAAAAACTTTAATTTCTAGTGAAAATTAAGAATTAAACGATTGTCCATTACTGGCAAATTTATAAACACATTTCATAATTTCTAGAAGCATATGCTTGTTTACAGTAGATTTTCCAATGTGGCACAAACATGTTTACTAATAGACACATATATCTTTAGTTCCTCTGTAAAAGGAACCCCAAAGTAAGTAGACCTATGTTCAGTAATTAATGTTTTATTATTTTATCTTATTTGGAAGTGTTCTAGATATTCAGTGACTATCCATCATTTAAATTAACTTAGCAAAACTCTAAAGTTTCAAGTTACCAAAAAGATTTGGGGAAACTATTTAAGTAGACATATCATAAAACATAACTATTGCTGAAAAGTTCACTTAAAAACTCTTATCTCATTTACATCTATCTAAATCACTTGCTCCCACAATTATGCTTAGACCATCCATGGAGACTTCACGAGACACTAGACAAAATTAGCCATCATCCTAAGCTATTTTTCTTGCTGACAGTCTCTTTAACAGGGATAACATGAGCTTATTTGTCATTTAGTAAACTTAGGTAAAATAAATGTGTTATACTTAATGCTGAAAACTCAAAGGATATGCCCATTTTAATTAAACCAATGAACTTAAACCAGTTTTTATTTATTAAAGATTTATCCTAGATCACATGAACTTGAAAAACATTTGGGCTAGTTTTTATATTTCTCAGAGTATACTTAATTTATATAGTGCTTGTTCATTTTTAAGCCAATTAAATAGAGCTCTTTACAAATTACTTTTAGCAACACCATGTGGAGGTAGAAATATATCACATATCTATAAACATACATACATAGACATACATAAACAGACATCCACAGAAATCTTAAAGCTTTTGTTTTAAAATTTTCAGTCAAGAAATGAGTATGGTAATACAAAACTCACTAGTTTATAAAAGAACAGATGAATCTAAATTACGTTTCTGCAACAGGTATTGGCGAGGATGCAGAGAAAGGGGAACCCTCCTACACTGTTGGTGGGAATGCAAACTGGTGCAGCTACTCTGGAAAATAGTAAGGAGTTTCCTCAAAAAGATAAAAATATTTTAAATACTTAAAAATAGAACTACCCTACAATTCAGCAATTGCAGTACTAGGTATTTACCCAAAGAATACAAAAATACTAATTCAAAGGGATACATGCACCCCAATGTTTATAGCAGCAATGTCCACAATAGCCAAATTACAGAAATAGTTCCAGTGTCCACCAACTGATGAATGGATAAAGATGTGTGTGTGTGTGTCTTTGTGTGTGTATGTGTATATATATATGTATATATGTATATATATGTGTGTGTATACATGTATATACATAATGAAATATTATTCAGCCATACAAAGAATGAAATCTTGCCATTTGCACAACATGGATGGAACTAGGGTATTATGCTAAGTGAAATAAGTCAGTCAGAAAAAGACAAATACCATATGATTTTACTCATATGTGGAATTTAAGAAACAAAACAAATTGGGGCACCTGGATGGCTCAGTTTGTTAAGCATCCAACTCTTGATTTCAGCTCAGGTCATGATCTCAGGGTGGTGAGATTGAGCATAGGGCTCTGTGCTGGTGTGGAGCCTGCTTGGGATTCTCTCTCTCTCCCTCTCCCTCTGCCCCTTCCCCCCCATCATGCACACACTCTCTCTAAGGAAGAAAGAAAAGGAAGAAAGAAAAGAAAGAAAGAAAAGAAAGAAAGAAAGAAAGAAAGAAAGAAAGAAAGAAAGAAAGAAAGAAAGAAAAAAAAAAAAGAAAGAAAGAAAACAAGTGAGCAAAGGGAAAAGAGAGAGAGGCAAACCAAGTAACAGACTCTTGACTACAGAGAACCAACTGATGGTTACCAGAGGGGAGGTGGGAGGAGGGATGGGGATTAAGGGGTGCACTTGCTGTGATGAGCACTGGGTGTTGCATGGAAGTGTTGAATCACTATATTGTACACCTGAAACTAATATCACACTGTACATTAACTAACTGGAATTTAAATAAAAACCTTAATAAAACCCCAAATTATGTTTCTGGCCATTGAAATAAGGTTACCTGCTCAGATGGCTTAGATTATTTACTAATACTTGTGGAGAAGATATTTAATATTCTTCATTCGCCAAGTTTCCAAATATCCTTTCCTTGTTTTTTCCTTCTGATAAGAACTACCTCCCTAATGTTTGCTTTTCAAAGACATGGCCCTCAGTTCCTAGAGAAGACCAAGTAGAACATTTACATCTCAAAGACACAAAGAAAGAATGCAAGTCCCTCTAAGGAGGACTTTTGTTTCCTAAAGTCAGAGTTTTTACAATACCTACAAATCTTTTTTTTTTTTTTTTTTAACCTACAAGCCTTTTGAGATGGATGGGAGAGGTTTGGGGATTGGTAAAAAGAATAGATAGACTTTGAATTGCTTCTAGACCTGCATTTCTGTTCTTATAAAGACTCAGTTTATAAGATGAGAACAGTTGTTTTTGTTTTTGTTTTAAGATTTTATTTATTTTTTTGAGAGATGAGCAAGAGAGAGAGCACAAACAGGGAGAGGGGAGGAGGGAGAGGGAGAAACAGACTCCCTGCTGAGCAGGGAGCCCGATGCAGGGCTCTATCACAGGACCCTGGGATCATGACCTGAGCCGAAGGCAGATGCTTAACTGAGACACCCGGGCACCCCGAGAATAGTTGTCTTTAATTCCTCAAAGAATTCAGTTGCAACCTAAATGACTTCAGTCATTTTAACAGTGTAAATCCTTCATCATATTAAAACATAGCAGTATACAGGGATACTGAAACACCAGGATACTGATAATCACTGCTTCACTCACCAACAATATTGTGATATAATAAGAAATGCATATTTGGTCTTTTTATCCCAGGGAACCTGGCACAGAGCTCCTAAAACCCTTGTCATTTCCTGAATGATAAGGGTGAGAGGAGCATCTTTCGTTATTCATAATATGCTCCTTTCAACCATG
>NW_027781287.1:0-290 GCF_054177405.1 Leptonychotes weddellii | reverse complement strand
CCCCGGGGGCTGCCCTAGAGTCCTTTCCCCACTGCTACCGGTCTGCAAGTCTGCGCCCCGTCCCCAGCATGCGAGGCTATCACTCACCGGCGGTGTAGGATTCCCACAGCCAGGCTCCCTCCTGCTGCCATTTATCCTCCAATATCTGCCCGAGGAATCACAGCCCCCCACTTTGTACCTCAAAACCAACCACCTGCGATGTTCTGTTTGTAGAGATCCAGATCTATCTTCTTACATCTCAGGCTGGTTACGTGGGTGCTCAGAGTGGTCTGGTAGATTTGCAGCTCAGT
>NW_027781286.1:0-290 GCF_054177405.1 Leptonychotes weddellii | reverse complement strand
CGGGAGCACTGTGTGAGCACTGAGACTATCATCCCACACTGAGCAGTAATACTCAGCCTCGTCCTCAGCCTGGAGCCCAGTGATGGTCAGGGTGCCTGAGCTGCCAGACGTGGAGCCAGAGAATCGTTCGGGGACCCCCGAGGGTCTACCACTACTACCATAGATCATGGTTTTAGGGGACTTTCCTGGGAGCTGTTGGAGCCAGGTAACACTATTACCACCCCCGATGTTGGAGCTGCTTCCAGTGCAGGAGATGGTGACCGTCTGGTCCAGAGCCTTAGACACGGAGG
>NW_027781285.1:0-290 GCF_054177405.1 Leptonychotes weddellii | reverse complement strand
CATGTTATCATGACCAGGTCATTCCTTCAGGCTGCGCTGCCAGAAAGCCCGCCCCAGGACGGAGCTGGGAGCTGGAAAATGCGCCTGCTGACTCACACTTTCTACTCCCCCTCCATCCGCCCGAGCACCTGGTACCGAGCTAGTTTTCAGGCGGCTCATGGCTCACCTGGGCTGCTCTCATAAAGCTGAGCCCTGACTCTGGGCCTCCCCCTCAGCCGTCCCCCAGTCCCATGAGCTCACTGGTGCTGGCGGTCAGGCGTGTTCTCTCACTCCCTCTTTTCCAGGGTGAT
>NW_027781284.1:0-290 GCF_054177405.1 Leptonychotes weddellii | reverse complement strand
TTTTTTTTTTTTAAAGATTTTATTTATTTATTTGACAGAGAGAGACACAGCGAGAGAGGGAACAGAAGCAGGGGGAGTGGGAGAGGGAGAAGCAGGCTCCCCGCAGAGCAGGGAGCCCGATGCGGGGCTCGATCCCAGGACCCTGGGATCATGACCTGAGCTGAAGGCAGTCACTTAACCAACTGAGCCACCCAGGCGCCCGCCCTTGATATCTTGACTGCAGTTAAAGGGGCCCAGAATTATATGACTGTGTTCTGAGGGGACCCAATGGCTATGCGGCTCTAACTTGC
>NW_027781283.1:0-290 GCF_054177405.1 Leptonychotes weddellii | reverse complement strand
TCAAAAACTGAAGAATAGCTATAGCCATAATGAGTATGGACAAAGGCAATTATTACTTTTATTTGGTAAAAATGTTTCTTTAACCCATCTTCAAGGCTGCATTATTCTCTGATCTTACTACCTGATTTTAATATTTTTCTTAATTGTAGGTGATCATTCCAATATTTAACTACTTTGCTGCCTAAAGAACTAGTATTTTTTTTAAAGATTTTATTTATTTGTAGGGGGGCGCAGAAGCAGGGGAAGCGGCAGGCAGAGGGAGAAGCAGGTTCCCCACTGGGCAAGGAGCT
>NW_027781282.1:0-290 GCF_054177405.1 Leptonychotes weddellii | reverse complement strand
TTTATTTATTAGAGAGCGAGCGAGAGAGAAACAGCATGAGAGAGGAGAGGGTCAGAGGGAGAAGCAGGCTCCCCGCTGAGCCGGGAGCCCGATGTGGGACTCGATCCAGGGACTCCAGGATCATGACCTGAGCCGAAGGCAGTCGCTTAACCGACTGAGCCACCCAGGCGCCCCTGAATTGATCCTTTTTAAATTAATCAAAACAAAATGACCCAGAATACGCTCTATTTTGGTAAATGCTCTGTGCACTTGAACAGAATGTGTATACTGCTGTTTTTACACGGAATGTT
>NW_027781281.1:0-290 GCF_054177405.1 Leptonychotes weddellii | reverse complement strand
TTAAAATGCTTGTAAGCTAGATTGAAAGATAAAGGAAAAATGCTTCAAAACAAACATTTTTCCTTTCACCGACCTTGATCTCGATATGCCTGAGCTCCTGGGGAGAAAGAAAAGTTAGAAATTCTCTTAGTGCTAGAGACACCTGCGTGGCTCAGTTGATTGGGTGTCTGACTCTTGATTTTGGTTCAGGTCATGATCTCGGGGTGGTAGGACTGAACTCCTACACTGGGCTCTGCACTCAGCAGGGACTCAGCTGGAGACTTTCTCCCTCTCCCTCTCCCTCTGCCTGC
>NW_027781280.1:0-290 GCF_054177405.1 Leptonychotes weddellii | reverse complement strand
GCTGAGCACCTACTGCGTGCCGGACACCCCTGGAGGCGCTGGGGACAGAGCGGGAGCAAGCAGACACAGTGAGACTGGCGTCCCGGCGACTATGGGCGTCGGTGGCCGCTCACCACGTGCAGAACGCGTCAGCTGTGGTGGGCGCTGTGGCGCACGGTGCAGTCTGTCTGTCCCCGTCTCCGTCCCTGTCTCTGTCTCCGTCCCTGTCTCTGTCTCTCTCTCTTTCTCTGTCTCTGTCCCTCTCTGACCCTGTCTCTCTCTGTCTCTGTCTCTGTCTCTGTCCCTGTCTC
>NW_027781279.1:0-290 GCF_054177405.1 Leptonychotes weddellii | reverse complement strand
TTTTTTTTTAATTCCTCTTCTTTCTTTTTTCAACCAACTTCTTATCCTATCAATTCCTTTTATAAAATCTTTAACAATTTTCTCTTTACAGTCATATTCCATCCCTTCATCGTATTAACCCTTATTTCTATACATATATAAGTTCTTCTTTCCTTAAAATTTTGGGAGGCACTTTCTTCTAACAGACCAAAATACACCCAAAATCTAGTGTGTGGCACTGATCTATGCACCAGCCTGATCATATTTGATCATATTTTATTCTTTTTTGTTTTGTTTTGTTTATCTTTTTC
>NW_027781278.1:0-290 GCF_054177405.1 Leptonychotes weddellii | reverse complement strand
TGGCTTCACAAGTTTCTACCCATTGCAGCTATTACTCTCATTGATGCTTAAACTGTACCATGTTTGGACCATGGAAACCTCTTAAAGTTATTGTCATTTTGACAAGTCCTCAGTAGTTTTTGATAATTTTTTTTGTTGTTTTCAGATATGCAAAATGTTACAGACTCATTTTCTACATTTTCCAGCCCAGACTTGGATTAAAAAAAAAAAAAAAAGATTTATAGGTAAGGACTAATTAAAACAACAACAACAAACAGCCCAAAGAGGGATAAGTTGAGGATGTGTAATGA
>NW_027781277.1:0-3531 GCF_054177405.1 Leptonychotes weddellii | reverse complement strand
TTTTTTTTTTTTTTAAGATTTTATTTATTTATTTGACAGAGAGCGAGCGAGAGAGGGAACACAAGCAGGGGGAGTGGGAGAGGGAGAAGCAGGCTTCCCGCGGAGCAGTGAGCCCGATGTGGGGCTCGATCCCAGGACCCTGGGATCATGACCTGAGCCGAAGGCAGACGCTTAACGACTGAGCCACCCAGGTGCCCCTTAAGATTATTTTAGAGAGAGAGCGTGAGTGCACTCGCATGAGTCGGGAGAGGGGCAGAGGGGGAGGGAAAGGGAGAGTAATCCTCAAGCGGACTCCCCGCTGCGCGTGGAGCGTGACGTATGTATTGATTTTAGGACCCTGATATCATGACCTGAGCCAAATCAGATGCCTTAACCACTGAGCCACCCAGGTGCCCCTAGTGTGTATATTTTAATTGGCTCCATTGTGTGAAATTATAAGCTGAAAATGGTCTTTACCGATGGAAAATTAGACCACATGGTGCTGCTAGTTAACACTTGGTACATTTATTTTCTCTATTTTATAACTTTTCTCTCATGTAATAATCATCATGTTTTCATAATTGTGAATGACCCATGTTTAGGAATTTCATTCTCCTTTCTTAAATCTGTAGTGATCTGACATTTTAGATTAATTTAGAAGCAGTTTTTAAGAGTTGTTAAAAATGATAGCATATGTTTATGTGTAAAAAATTTGTGGAAAGATGCATTAGAAACTTGACTGTGATGACCTGTAGGAGAAAAAGACTGGGTGTTGGAACGTACTTTCTACCTTAGATCCATCTCTACTGGTACTTTCTACTTTATATCCTCTGCACCATTTGCAGTTTGTTTTTTTAAGGGTGATCAAGTGCTCTTATAAAAACTAGTTACAGTTAATAGCCCAAGAGATCTGCAGACCTACAGACTGTGGTTATATCTATAGTTTTGTTTTATTTCCAAAGTAAATAATGTTTACTCCTTCCTTTTATTTGCCAAATAAATTTAGCTGGTGTTCTTTGTTTTCATTATACATTTTTAATTCTCACTGAAATACCATTGCATTTCAGAAGTTAGTACGGTTTCCAGAAAATTGTTTAGAGGCCCTTTGGGACCAGTAGAAGATTTATTCATTTTCAAATTATGACCCAGTAAAAATGAGGTTGCAAACTGTATATGAATTTGGCTTTTTTATTCTCCACTGTCTGTGTAAAGGACGTTTAGCTATGTGATCTTCAGCATGTTACTTAACTTCTGAGGCTACCCCCCCTTCGTTATTAGACATTTATTTTTGTAAGATTATCTCCCAGGACTTTTCCAAATCTCTGATTTTATAATTTCCTACTCATTTCAACTCAAAAGACAGAATTCAGTGATTCTTAAAGGAGTGTTACAAGCAAAATTTCTATTTAACAAAAATCTACCTAACTTTCACAATAAATGTTAATTATTAAAATACATTTGCAATCTCATTTGTCTCATTGGAATGCTAAACTAGTGCTGCTTAAAGTCATCCATATGCATATATAAAATCTTGAGTCATGAAGTGGATTTTAAAATGAAAATTTCCAGCATTGAAGACATACTGTGTGTGTTTGCGCGTGTGTGTGTATTTTAAGCAAATCAACATTTTCATTTTTAATCTTAATACTGGAAAATGAGCCTTTTCTTTGTTTAGAACCTCAAAAGAAGTGGTGTCTTATGCCAGTTGTAGCTTCATAGAAATTATACAATGGATTATCAATCAAATTTAATTAGACTATGACAGCTTCTTTCACTAACTTTCCTTCTGTTCATTAAGTTATAGCAGTGAGGAAAATGGTTATGGTCCACACCCTGGGGGTTTACAGCTTTCATAGTAAGTAGAGTAAGCAGAGTGCACTGAAACTGACATGTGAGATCGTTGTTGTGAACCTTGAACTGCTGCTTTCATTAGAGAAGCTCCACTGGTTTTTTGGTTTTTCGAAAAGCATTTGAGCAAATAAATGAAATATCTTTCTTAATTTTAACTTTGCTGAATACTCTTCAAGCTAAAGGGAGGAGATTATTATTGCTGGTGTCCAAATTGGAAGCCAAAACACTTTATTTCCTCTGTGGTTTTCTGAATGAACCAGATTGAAAGGGTCAATGTAAAATAGAAACCCAGGTCCTGGAATTTTGTTCAGTAGTAAAGTAAGATGTAGTGTAATCAGGGCCCATGAGTGCTTTTTTGCTGGTGTGTATTAATAGACACTGGGTGTCTGCATGCTTGGGAGCTTTTCTATGCTTTTACGTCTTCATACTTACTGTAGCCAGGCAGCTGGGGAGATATCCCCTAAAGAGGCAGAACTCCCAGCCTCCCTCTTCTGCCCTTTTTTTTTTTTTTTTTTTAAAAACTATATACTGGGACATTCAATGGTCTTGCATTGACCAGAAAGACAAAGAGTGCTTTCATACTCTGGGGAGTTTAGCCCAAGCCGGTGTGCTGGGCCTTTGTTAGGGCTTGCACTAGGCCTTTCTTTTTTACCACCCCCAGTCTCATTGTTCATACTTTGCAGCAGCAACAGGATCAGTTTTAGAATTTTACCTCCTTACTTAAAAATAAACAGTTGCAAAAGTGAAATCCAGTATCTTGTAATGAAAAATGTAAAGAAAAGCAAAGTTTTATTTCCTCTGGTGGTTTTTTGATAAAGAAAATCCCATTACTGCATAAGTGCCATCGTGCAAGCCTTGATCTTTTTGAAATTATTCTTTGTCATTTAAAAAGTCAAAATGAACTTTCTTTTTTGTGTGGCTGTATCTCATCTAACTCACTGTTTTTGTTTTTATTTAAATTCAATTAGCCAACATATAGTACATCATTAGTTTCAGATGTAGAGTTCAATAATTCATCAGTTGCGTGTAACACTCAGTGCTCATGTAAGGAACACACCACATGCCTTCCTTAATGCCATCGCTCAGTTACCCCATGCCCCCACTTACCTCCCCTCCCGCACCATCTAACTCACTGTTGATGCTTGATATTCATTCAAGAAATACAGACAAGAATCTTTTCCACTGGGACACCTGGGTGGCTCAGTTGGTTAAGCAACTGCTTTTAGCTCAGGTCATGATCCCAGGGTCCTGGGACCAAGCCCTACATCATGCTCCCTGATCAGCAAGGGGCCTGCTTCTCCCTCTCCCTCTGCCTTTCCCCCTGCCTGTGCTCTCCTGCTCTCTCTCTGTCAAATAAATAAATAAATCTTAAAAAAAAATCTTTTTCACCAATGTCTGATGGCTTTTATTTATTTTTTATTTTTTTAAAGATTTTATTTATTTATTTGACAGAGACAGAGATAGCGAGAGCAGGAACACAAGCAGCAGGAGAGGGAGAGGGAGAAGCAGGCTTAAGTTTCTCGCCGAGCAAGAGCCCGATATGGGACTCGATCTCAGGACCCTGGGATCATGACCTGAGCCGAAGGCAGATGCTTAACGACTGAGCCACTCAGGCACCCTGTCTGATGGTTTTTAAATTACTCAGTGTTTTATGTTTTATTAGATAATATGAACTTGTTTTTTTAGATAATATGAACAGTT
>NW_027781276.1:0-290 GCF_054177405.1 Leptonychotes weddellii | reverse complement strand
GTGTGGCTTTAACTTTGCAAATACAATTACAGGTGAGTTTTATGTTCTATACCTCAAAGGCAGAACTTTTTAAAGAAATGCCCTTTAAAAAAGTGATGACAATCTTTCATGGTGAAACTTTGAAGGGATTGAGGAGCGGTCATTTGTGTTGACCTCTCTGTACCTCTCCCACTGAGAATTTTGTTGAGTTAATTAAGTTCGTTAAGTGAGCTAATGACTATAAGAAAAAGGCAAATTCTGCATTGGGTTTTTGATGGTTTTGGCTTATCAGTCAAAGCACATGCCAGACT
>NW_027781275.1:0-290 GCF_054177405.1 Leptonychotes weddellii | reverse complement strand
GTGGATCT
The DNA here is from genome assembly GCF_054177405.1 of Leptonychotes weddellii. Taxonomy (NCBI): domain Eukaryota; kingdom Metazoa; phylum Chordata; class Mammalia; order Carnivora; family Phocidae; genus Leptonychotes; species Leptonychotes weddellii. The sequence continues at coordinate 282 of NW_027781275.1, read as the reverse complement.
TGGCAGATTCACTGAAAAGAAGTACAAATCCATTGTCAAGTCCAAGACAGCTTTCTACTCGTTCTATCTTCCTGTAGCTGCCATCATGTATATGGCAGGCAGTGACAAGGAGAAAGAACATGCCAATGCCAAGAAGATCCTGCTGGAGATGGGGCAGTTCTTTCAGATTCAGGATGATCACCTTGATCTCTCTGGGGAGCCCAGTGTGACAGGCAAGATTGGCACTGACATCCAGGACAACAAATGCAGCTGCCTGGTGGTTCAGTGTCTACGGCAGGCCTC
>NW_027781274.1:0-290 GCF_054177405.1 Leptonychotes weddellii | reverse complement strand
TAGAGCATTTTAGACATGTTCTATGCTACTTAATTATATTTGATTACTTTATTAGTATAAAATTTAATTCTTCACTCATTTCACAAATATATATATATATATATATTTTTAAAGATTTTATTTATTTATTTGACAGAGAGAGACACAGCAAGAGAGGAAACACAAGCAGGGGGAGTGGGAGAGGGAGAAGCAGGCTTCCTGCGCAGCGGGGTGCCCGATGCGGGGCTAGATCCCAGGACCCTGGGATCATGACCTGAGCCGAAGGCAGACGCTTAACGACTGAGCCACCC
>NW_027781273.1:0-290 GCF_054177405.1 Leptonychotes weddellii | reverse complement strand
GTGAATCTTAGAGATAAAATAGTCCTTCCTCTTGCTGACCTATAGATGACTCCACAAGATCTAGTTAAGGGTTAACTGTCAATTAGGTGCACATGAACCCTTGGATCTCCCCACAATGTCCCTTACTACAATGTCCCCTAGCTCTAAAGAATCTGTGGACTGATTTTAGAGAATAGCTGTACAGGGCCTGGATCGTTGTCGGCTTTATTTACCCCCCACCCCCAATAGTAAGTTACCCTGAATAAAACTCTCTGTAAACTTATGGTGTGGCCGGCTTTGTTTTTTGGTCT
>NW_027781272.1:0-290 GCF_054177405.1 Leptonychotes weddellii | reverse complement strand
CACTTGCTCTCTATAGCACTAGTCATCATCTAACGTTATTTATTTCACTTACGGATGTTGTTTATTGTCTCCCCTGACCCAGCTGGAATGCGAACTCCCTGAGGCAGGACTTGTATGTCTGTTTTCAACGCTGTATCCTCAGGGCTTGGGGCAGAGTAGGCAGCAGCTGACGGAAGGCACTTCTGGTAGCCAGAACAACAGCCCCCAAAGATGTCCAAGTGCTAATCTCCGAAACCTGTGACTGTGCTACCTTACCTGGGCTTTTGACTTTTGGACTTTGTTAATGTGAT
>NW_027781271.1:0-290 GCF_054177405.1 Leptonychotes weddellii | reverse complement strand
GCTGTTGGACAGAATGTTCTGTAAATGTCTGTCATTTGTTCTAAAGTGTGGTTTCATTCCAATGTTTCCTTGCTGATTTTGTGTCTGGATGATCCATCCATTGTTCACAGTGTAGTATTGAGAACCCCTTAACTGGATTGTTGTCTATTTCTCCCTTAAGATCTGTATTTGTTTAATGAATTTCAATACCCAGGTATTGGGAACATATGTATTTATGGCTGTTAGATCTTAATGAATTGACCTGGTAATTAGTATACAGTAATCTTCTTTGTATTTTGTATTTATTTTTG
>NW_027781270.1:0-290 GCF_054177405.1 Leptonychotes weddellii | reverse complement strand
TGCAGCCGACTTCACAGGCTCTGGCTGAAGTGAGATGTAATGTGTTCTGGAGACCATAAAGCTCAGCATACAATTAAAATATTAATAATATTATTATAAAGTATCATTATTACAATTCTAAAGAGATGGAGGAGCGGCGGGAAGAGAAGGGAAAATATGTCTTAGAGCTGAAAGGGATGAGTCTACAGGTAGCAGCTGACGTGAACCTGTATGGGAAATATGGGGGGGCCTGGGAGCCCCATGGGATATTAGAACACCCCCAAATGTCCCAAGGTAATGTCGTCTTGTGG
>NW_027781269.1:0-290 GCF_054177405.1 Leptonychotes weddellii | reverse complement strand
TAGCGACCTTCACAGATGAGAGAGAGCGTGGAAGGAATGTGTAACATGGGGCCGTGTGTGCTTCCGTGGCGTCGGGAGTGACAAATCACAGTGACCGAGGACGTTCCAGAAAATGACACGCTCGACCTTGTGCTTTTAGCGCCTGCAAGTTTGCAGGCTTCGGACGGATGGGCGCTCGGGGAGGTTTTGACTCTTATCTCCAGTTTGACGTGTTTCTCGCAGGCTGTTTGCTCACGACGCAGACGGACAGCGTGAGCTCGGGGCAGAAATGGAGCCCTGCTCTGAAGGGT
>NW_027781268.1:0-290 GCF_054177405.1 Leptonychotes weddellii | reverse complement strand
ATTTTTTCTGCTTTCACCAGCGCCAGAGTTCTAGGTGACTTCTTTTCTTTCCTCAGTAGGAGGAGCAGATGAATGCGGCTGTCTGGAGAGTGGGGTTTATTGGAGAAATAAATCTCTTTGGCTAAATATGAACCACGCAGAGGAAACAGAGGAACAGCTTTTTAATGACCAAGGTTTAAATGAAGCCCAGCAGCTGAAGGCAGAACCCCAATTAAGAAGAGATGGGAAATTGGTGTCCAAGAGACCACTTAAGGTTACATAAATATTTCCTGAGCCAAGGTACCAGGAAT
>NW_027781267.1:0-290 GCF_054177405.1 Leptonychotes weddellii | reverse complement strand
TGTGTACTGCTTAAAATAGCGATCCTATACTCACTCCCCAGACCACTTCCTTGACTTACTTTCCCTAATCACCTTGTCATCACATGACAAACTATACACACACACACACACACACTCTCAGGCCCAGAATACTTGCTGGCACATAGCAGATGTTTGGGATTTACTGAAATATTTTGTCCCAGAGGTAATATGAATAAGCATGATTATAAAAACAAATGGGAGAATAAAACAAGAAATGCCAATAGTTTCAATTTATACAAGATAGAAAACCTTGTTTAGAAAAAACTATT
>NW_027781266.1:0-3531 GCF_054177405.1 Leptonychotes weddellii | reverse complement strand
TTTTTTAAAGATTTTATTTATTTATTTGAGAGAGAATGAGAGACAGAGAACACGAGAGGGAAGAGGGCAGAGGGAGAAGCGGAGCCCGATGTGGGACTCGATCCCGGGACTCCAGGATCATGACCTGAGCCGAAGGCAGTTGCTTAACCAACTGAGCCACCCAGGCGCCCTTGTGGTCTTGCAGTTTGGCTGCATGTAGGCAAATATTGCTGAGCCATAGAAGAGGACAACAACAGTGAGATGGGAGCCACAGGTAGAGAAAACTTTGAGCCTCCCCTCTCCAGACTGCATCTGGATCACAGTGGAGATAATATTCCAGTAGGAGACAAGGATCAGGCAGACAGGAGCTAAGAGGATGACCACACCCATTGCAAAGATGGCCATTTCTGTGCTGTAAGTGTTGTCTGCTGAAGCCAGCTTCAGTAGGGCAGGAGGTTCACAAAAGTGGTGATTAATAATGTTCTGTCCTTGATAGGGTAGTTGAAAAGTAAAGGTGGTATCCACCAGAGACACTAGTGCGCCATTGGCCCAGGAGCCTATGGCCAACTGGAGACACACCTTTTGGGTCATGATGGTGGAGTAGTGCAGGGGCTTGCAGACAGCCACATACCGGTCATAGGACATCACTGCCAGCAGTGCACACTCTGTACACCCAACCAGAAGGAAGACAATTGTCTGTGTCATACACCCAAAAAAAGAAATAGTTTTCTCTTTACAAGGAAGTGGACCAACACTTGAGGGACAATGCTAGTAGAGAAGCAGAGATCTGCGAAAGAGAGGTTTCTAAGAAAAAAGTACATGGGAGTGTGAAGTCGAGAATCCATGGAGATGAGAATGATGATGAGCAGGTTTCCAAGCACAGTCAAAAGATAAATGATGAGAAAAGGAATAAATAGCAGGATCTGGGTCTGCAAGTCCTGGGAAAGGCCAGGGAAAATAAACTCAGCCACAAAGGTTTGGTTTTCCTCTCCCATTGAGATTTATGCCTCTTTACCTGTTTGCACAAATAAAAAGAACAAACTTTGGGTTTGTGACATCAAGTCCTATAGAAGAGTATCATTTAAAGCCCAGTTTAAAACCAAATTGGATATTCCTAGCTTTTTGCTATTCATGTCATTCTAATTAATACTACATAGAATATTTTAATTCTTATTAGTTGGTTGTAATGTAAATCCACTTCATTTTTTCCCAAATCTCCACTTCCCAGTGCCACTTATTTATAGAGTGTGACATTGTTAAAGCCTTCTTAGCTAGTTCTGATATGAGGATATTAGACTTCCTGGGGATTTTACTAAATGGCTGTACACATATTATTACAAAACGACTGTGTATACTGTTAGCACTGTTACCATGCATAAAACATGCATACCACTAACTGTTCAAAATACTACCTATTTAATTATAACATATGCTTAAAAAATGTGAAACAGCTTTCAGGCGTCAAACTTAATTTGACCTCTTAAAGAACAACAAATTCGGGCGCCTGGGTGGCTCAGTTGGTTGGGCGACTGCCTTCGGCTCAGGTCATGATCCTGGAGTCCCAGGATCGAGTCCCGCATCGGGCTCCCTGCTCGGCAGGGAGTCTGCTTCTCCCTCTGACCCTCCCCCCTCTCATGCTCTCTCTCTCTCATTCTCTCTCTCAAATAAATAAATAAAATCTTAAAAAAAAAAAAGAACAACAAATTCTTCTTGCTTTAAAAATAAAGCCTTAGTATTTAATACACTAAGTATTATTCTATTTGGATTAAAGAGTAAAATACTGAAAGTAAAACAATAGAAAATAGGAAAAATAAGTTAAAATTCCTGTGATTCCTGGATTGGATCAACTGATACAAAATCTGTCTAAGAAACCATGAAGGAAAACATGTAGAATTTACAACATAAATTGAAAGAATTCTGTGAAATAATAATATTATGAATTAAATTAAAGGAGAAAGTACAAACTGAGGAAAATATTTGAAAGAGATATCAGACAGAAGTTGATGTCTTCATTTAATTAACATTATGTATAAAACACTATGAAAATTGTTGAGGCTAGGAAATAATGGGCCAAGGATTATTTACAAAGAAGAAATGAAAATAGCACTTAAATATAAGAAAAATACTCAGTATTCTAACTAAATAAGTACAACACAACAATGAGAGATACACTTTTCACTGGGAAATTAGTTAATATTAAAAAAAAACCCCACATCACAAAATAGTAACTAGTATTTTATTGAAAATTTAACTCATGACAGGCATGAAGGGTTCTATATAATTATATTGTCCCAATAACATTATAAGGTAGACATTATTAATCTTACTTTGCAGATGAGAAAACCGAGGCACAGAAAAGTTCAGCTACCTTCCCCAAATCACACAATTAATAAATGGCAAAATTCATTAACTGTAAAATGAGGGTGCAGAAAAAAAGACATTTTTGTACAATGCAAGTGGGTAGAAAATTAGTCCAATCTTTCTGGAAAATAATTTTGTCAAAAGTATTTAAAAATTTAAATACTTATATACTTTGACCCATTTCTCAATAATATGGGGGTGGGAGAAATTCTGTTTTTACTAGTCCTTTTTTCCGATGAGGAAGAATCTGATTTGTGACATTCTGGGATGCTGCTTGGTCCATATTTACTACCGGCTAGTGTTACTGTGCTTTAAAAGGTCATGCATGTTCAATCTCCTCACTTCTTCATGGAACTGGACTGATAAATTTAGCAAAGTCCCACTTGAGCTGTAAGGGAGATTGAAGATTTTGAAAGACTTTAGACTAGACCAAGTACTCCAACCCAGGCTTATCAGAGTTCTGAACTTGAGTGACATTAGGGACTAGTGCAATTGATAAAAAACAGGGTCTTATTTTTCATATTTCTTGTTTCTTTTGTAGAAATCTAAGAAGAGGAATGACTAGGACTAGAAGAGTATTAGGAGTTCCTGAGTCCCTAGGCCTCATTTCATATAATATCCCCAAATATTATCCCAATTTCTAAATCCAATTCTAGGAATCTATTCTAAATAAATGGTCTAAATTGAAGAAAAATATTCACAGGGAAATTTGTTTATCATGTTATATAATAATGGTTAAAAACAGACATATTGACAAATGGAATATAATAAAGAACCGAGAAATAAACCCACACATATACAGTCAACTGATCTTTGACAAGGGTGCTGAGATACACAATGAGGAAATGACAGTCTCTCCAATAAATCGTGTTGGAAAAACTGAATAGCCACAAGCAAAACAATGAAATTGGACCCTTATCTCACATCATATACAAAAATTAACCCAAAATGGATTAAAGACTTAACATAAGACCTGAACAAGTGTCCAGGGCCTGATGGATTCCCTGGGGAATTCTACCAACCATTCAAAGAAGAAATAATACCTATTCTCCTGAAGCTGTTTCAAAAAATAGAAACAGAAGGAAAGCTTCCAGACTCATTCTATGAGGCCAGCATTACCTTAATCCCCAAACCAGGCAAAGACCCCATCAAAAAGGAGAATTTCAGACCGATATCCCTGATGAATATGGA
>NW_027781265.1:0-290 GCF_054177405.1 Leptonychotes weddellii | reverse complement strand
TTTGCAAGACTCAGGGGTAAATTTTCCTTGTGAATAGAATCTTCAAATATATGTTAACCAGGTGAGGGCTCTAGCAAATCATTTTTTACAAACCTGAAAGTGTGCATTTGCATGCACTTGGACTGTGCTGCTTAGTCTTTAAAGAGATTGATGCTTTAGAAAGTTTAAAAGTAAGATTTATTTATTTATTTATTTATTTTGATGTAGTGTTCCATAATTCATTGTTTGCATATAACACCCAGTGTTCCATTCAATACGTGCCCTCCTTAATACCCATCACCAGGCTAACC
>NW_027781264.1:0-290 GCF_054177405.1 Leptonychotes weddellii | reverse complement strand
GGGTCCTGGGAGTGTTCTACATCTTGATCTCATGGTAGTTATGTGGGTGTATACATATGTAAAGATTCAATAGGTCCTACAGTAAGATCAGTATACTTCTCGAAACTCAACAGGAGATCGAAGAAAAGAATAGCAACAACTTTCTAAACAGAAAAGCGACTACTTTCTGGAAGGTAGGACATGCAGAGAAGTGAATCCGAGGCGATATTCAGGAGGATAGACGGTGGGGGAGGGGCCTCCGTCGGCCGCTTCTGGCAAGTGATAGAGCCCCGGAGCACAAAATCGGAACT
>NW_027781263.1:0-290 GCF_054177405.1 Leptonychotes weddellii | reverse complement strand
ATACTAATATTTTTCTTTGCTTTCCTCAGGAAGAAATCTTTAGCCCTAACTGGCAATGTCACTTTTAGTTTTGTCATACCTCTAAGAATACATTCTCCTCCTTGTCCAAGACAAGAATCCTTAGGAAATAAAGGTTGCTTTTAAAGTTAGAATAAAAGATAATAGGGGCGCCTGGGTGGCTCAGTCGTTGAGCGTCTGCCTTCGGCTCAGGTCACGATCTCAGGGTCCTGGGATTGAGCCCCGCATCGGGCTCCCTGCTCTGCGGGAAGCCTGCTTCTCCCTCTCCCACT
>NW_027781262.1:0-290 GCF_054177405.1 Leptonychotes weddellii | reverse complement strand
TACTATCATCCCCACCTTACGGAGTAAGTAACTGAAGTATTGAGGTTCAGTAACGTGCTCAAGATCCCACTGCCAAGAATGGTGGAGCTGGCTGGTAAGCGCTGTGAATTGTGCAAGACTGTTGAATCTCAGATCTGTACCTCTGAAACAAATAATGCAATATATGTTAAGAAAAAAAAAAGGAAGAAGAAGAAGGTAGTGGGAGGGGAAGAATGAAGCGGGGGAAATCGGAGGGGTAGACGAACCATGAGAGACGATGGACTCTGAAAAATAAACAGGGTTCTAGAGGG
>NW_027781261.1:0-290 GCF_054177405.1 Leptonychotes weddellii | reverse complement strand
TCATTAGAGACTTGTAGACTTTCCTGTAATTTTCCTGATAATGTATTATTTTAGGACACATTTAGTTTCAGGACTACAGTGAAGAAGAAAGAGGCTGTACTGGTTATGCTCCTAGTTTTGTAACTGGTGTAAGAGCAGGGAAATGGAGTGACAATTCCAGGATAGCAGACTAATCTAACTTAGAACACATTAAGTTACATGTATGCCACATGATAAAAGATAGCAACCAAAGCTATCTCAGACTCCACTGGAGGGCAAAGATGCTGGGCCATTAAGCTATACAATTTTGG
>NW_027781260.1:0-290 GCF_054177405.1 Leptonychotes weddellii | reverse complement strand
CCTGGCCCAGGTGTTGGGCAGTTGGTAACTACTAGGCGGCCCTGCTCTTCCCACGCTTTCTGCCACAGGGTTTCGAGTTGGGCTTTTACACTGGGGAGGGGGGACATGGAGGGCCACCGTTTCCTCTGGCTGCAGAATTGGGTCCCATCCTTCCCAGCAGTGGGCTAAAGTGAGAATCTGTTGGGAAAATGATGGGGGACGGTCCAGCTGTAACCCCAGCCCATGCCCTTGGGACCAACAGGAGAATTAGTGACCACACTGGTGGCCCTCGTGGGAGGGGCTGGAGGTCT
>NW_027781259.1:0-290 GCF_054177405.1 Leptonychotes weddellii | reverse complement strand
TAAGGCACAGAGGACTGGGAAGGACGTTGCCTGGAACAGAAAAGTTGAGTTCGGAAGTCATTAGTAACAGAGGTGATGGATAAAGAGGAATACGGGGACACTGGGTGATTATAATAGATGGCATTTATCAAGCAAGTACTATGTACCAGGTACCTGTGATCTTTTTTAATTCTCATCAAAAAACACCTCTGTGATAAAGCTATTACTATAATATCCATTTTAGCAATGAGGAAATTGAAGCGCAGATTTGCTGAGTGTCACAAATTCGGCAGGTGGTGATGGAGTTGGAG
>NW_027781258.1:0-290 GCF_054177405.1 Leptonychotes weddellii | reverse complement strand
CTTAACGACTGAGCCACCCAGGCGCCCCTGTTTTTTCCCTTCTATATGATTCTTTTTTACTAGTTGTTGTAATCAAAAGTATAACATTTTAATGTTTTTTTTTTCTCCCCCCGGCATCAGTGTAGTAGAATTTTTCCATGTTGCCCTTGCACATCATATGCATTCTTTTTAAAGATTTTATTTATTTATTTTATTTGGGGGGCAGGAGCAAAGGGGGAGTGAAGGAAAGAATCTTAGGGAGACTCTATGCTGAGCATGGAGTCCCATGTGGGGCTTGATCTCACGACCCT
>NW_027781257.1:0-290 GCF_054177405.1 Leptonychotes weddellii | reverse complement strand
GGGAGCCCGATGCGGGGCTCGATCCCAGGACCCTGGGATCATGACCTGAGCCGAAGGCAGACGCTTAACCGACTGAGCCACCCAGGCGCCCCCATGCCTATTATTTTTTTAATACCAGTCTCTTTGTTTCTTTCCTAGGAATTGGTAATGTTTAATTATTTATGTATTTATTTAATCAGACTGTCTCCCTCTACACACTGTAAGTACCATGAAGGAAGAGACCATGTCCATCTGGGTTACAGCTGGATCACCAGAGCTGGTGTATATTAGGTACTCAGTGAATAACTAAT
>NW_027781256.1:0-290 GCF_054177405.1 Leptonychotes weddellii | reverse complement strand
TTTCTGGCACCAAGTGAGGGACTAATAAGCCCTTGCTGGGTGAATGTGCAAAGAAGATGCCCACAAATGTAGCCCCAAAAGACATGGGCCGCACACACTGATGAAGGGACCTCAGCTGCACAAGAGAGCAGGCGGGGGCTGAGCAGGTGGCCGTGCCCGAAGAATCACCATCTCCCCCTTGCAGTTGACCCTGACCTGCCACCCATCCATTCTCCATCCTCCTCAGCCCCACCCTCTGCTCTTTTCAAGGTTCTGATAGCAAAGAAAAAAAGGAATTCTAGTGCTCCCTC
>NW_027781255.1:0-3531 GCF_054177405.1 Leptonychotes weddellii | reverse complement strand
ACCTCCCCAAGGCCCCACCTCTATATAGCATCACACTGGGGGGTTAGGGCTTCAACGTAGGAATTTGGGGGGGATACAAACATTCAACCTTTGCAAAAATGTTCATTTTTCTGTCTGTAATTTAGTCATTTTCTAGATATTGCTGCTTTTACCTTCCCAGGTGATTCTGCTGTATCTCCAGGGTAACCACTTTGAACATCTAATGGTGTTACGTAACAAATTGATAGGAAATTGGGCTAAGCTATTGATAGCCTTCAGATACTACTTAACCTGGAAGGTTTTGGGGCATTGTCATGTTAATCCTCAGCACCTACTTGTTTTCTTAGGATTTATCTCTTTCTCTTAGGGAAAAAAATCTAGCCAACTAAGAGTTTGGTTAATGTAGGTCTTAGAGGATTCCGATTTCTTCTTTAAACGTTGGGTATGGGCTTATATCACCACCATCTCTGTGCCCTCTGCTGTGCGTTGTAACAAACTTTGCGTCTGTGTTCTGTTTTTATGGTAGCCCTTACCTCATGGGCTTTTCCCTCTCTTTTATTATCTTGGATTAGTTGTAAGGGGCTGCCTTCCAAAATTTGTTTTTTTAAGCCAGAGGTTAGGGGTTCAAAATACATTTTCCCATAGAAGCGGGGCATCTGGGTGGCTCAGTCGGTTAAGTGTCCAGCTCTTGATTTTGGCTCAGGTCATGATCTCAGGGTCCTGGGATTGAGCCCTCCATCAGGCTCTGCGCTCACCTGGGAGTCTGCTGGAGAATTTGTCTCTCCCTCCCTCCTTCTGCCTCTGTGCACCCCCCCCACTCTCTCAAGTAAATCTTTTAAAAATATCTATGTATGTGTGTGTACACACACACACACACACACACACACTCTCTCTCTCTCTCTCTCTCCCCCCCATGGAAATCATGATAATGTGGTTAAACTAAAACTTTTCAAAAATCCATTAAACCCTTCCCAAGTTCTGTAGTTGAGCACGGTGGTGAGGCTGAAGTTCTCTTCAGGTTTTTTGGCCAACCATTTCTTTCGCACACCTCTTCCTCCACCCCAGTGTCCCAGTTCTCTTTAAATGGGAAAATGCTACAGGGACCCATCTCTCAGCCACCTTTGGCTTTTTTGGTGATGGGTCAGTATCTGTCCACTGAGAAGATAGAGCTAGGATGGGCTGTGAAGTCAAATGAACCAGCTAGATTTTTATGCACTAAGTTTATCTACTGAAGTTTCTGTATTTATTTTGGGAACATAATAAGAACTCCTGGTCTGACGTTAATTAACTTGCAATGGGAAGGAGAGCTACTGAAGAGAAGAAAAAAAGAATTTGGCAGTCCACTGAACTGACTTAATTATAAAGCAGGCTTTCAAATAAATAGTATACAAGTCAGTGATACCCAATGGTGCTGGGTGCTCACAGAATAAACAGTCAGAAGGGACTTGGGTTCTGGGCGCCCACATGGCTCGGTTGAGTGTCGGACGCGAGCCCTGAGTTGGGCTCTGCAGTCAGGGTGGAGTCGGCTTGTCCTCTCCCGCCCGTTCTGCCCCTCCACCTGCTGGCGCATGCGTGCGCTCGCTCTCAAATAAATAAGATCTTGGAGTGGGGGCGGGGGAGAAGGGGCTTGGGTTCACCCATCAGAATTTGATGTTGGCGATAGGTGTGTGGGTGCCTGTTGCACAAACACTGAATGAGAAAAGCCATCAGATATTGTTAGGAAGGAGATGGGGAGAGTATGACAGAGAGAGACCAGCATAATGAAAGCAGTGTGTCACTGGGCTGAAGTTTCCATTGGCAAGAATTTCTGACTTACTGCTCTGTAAACTCAACATAAACTGTCAGATTCAAGGATTGTCTGATCTCAGGACAATGTTAGCACAGAAAGTCAACTTCTGTCTGAGTTGGCAGAGCTGGTGTGTATGCTTCGGCTCTAAATATAGAGGTTGTGGAATTAGGTGGGCAAGCGATAGAGGGGCAACTCTGATAAAGAACTCGAGGGGGAATTGATTGTAGTCATAATTAATGATAATCATAATGCCATTTCCTCCAACTTCTTTGCCTTTAGTGTCAGTGAGAACTCCTCAGTGATGCAGGAAAGTTGAGATTTTTAATTTTTTTGGGTATTTATTTATGTCTAGAAAAATTGAGATTTTTTTTTTTTAAGATTTTTTTTATTTATTTATTTGAGACAGAGAGAATGAGAGACAGAGAGCATGAGAGGGAGGAGGGTCAGAGGGAGAAGCAGACTCCCTGCCGAGCAGGGAGCCCGATGCGGGACTCGATCCCGGGACTCCAGGACCATGACCTGAGCCGAAGGCAGTCGCTTAACCAACTGAGCCACCCAGGCGCCCGAAAAATTGAGATTTTTTAAAACTGAAAAAATAAGGAAAGTCCACTCTTTCTAAGGCTAAAGATAAATGGACTCTAGGGCACTGCCAGCCTGTGGCGTGAAACCCCCACGTCTGAGCCGCTGGGCTGGGGCCTCCTGTGCTGCTGGCTTCATGGAAATAAGTTAGTAGAGCGTTGGTACAACAGGGGTTCACTGAAGTGGGCAGTGAATTGATAGCTCGTAGCTCTACCAGTAGGTGCCACAAAGAACCTGGGATTCACGCACGTTTTCAGCCCATGTCGCCTGCTCTCTTACCTGTTTGGCATTGTCTCAGACTCCCTAAGCCACCCCCTGGTCTGCTGCTCCCAAGAATTGTTGGCTCACAAACCGCAGCATAATTTACCCTAAATCCTGATTTTTCCTCAAGATCCGTGTACTTGCTGGTTGGAGGGGGCCCAGCTCTTCCGCCACCATGGTGACTGATAGCACTCCCATTTGGTGGTATCACTTTGCCAGTCACACCATCTCCCAGACCAGTGTTCCCTCAGCTCTAAAATGAAAGGGTGGGCTTAGTTGGTTCTCTTGCTGCCCCCCGCTCTAAGGATCTGTGCCTCAGCTAGCTCAGACCGAAGACAGCTGCCTTCTTAAGGCTGACCGAGAAGGATAGAGTGGCCAGTCCTGGAGGGGACTGCACAAGGCAGGGAGGCCAGGCTGCTCATTCAGTAGATGAGGACCTGCTCACAGCCATGTGCCTAGTAAGTTACACAGGGGTAGAGATAGCTTTGTCTTGATTTTGCTTTCCAGAGTTATTGATTAGCATTATGCACGATTACTCTAAAATTAAAAGCAACTGGGCATAAGTTTACTAGGCATCCCTACTGTAAAATGATACCTTGCTTGAATTTTTTCCTTGCCTACCAAGTACTCTCTATAATGCTTTCAGTTAAACGGGGGAGCAGGATCCTTAAAGGGTAAATGCCTTGGAATTTTGTTTCTTTAAAAAAATGGCTGTGAATTGCACTTCAAAGCTTGGCTAAGCATATGGTCAGCGCAGAGCATCCCACAGTTTACTAGGAGTTCTGAGAGCTGTTCCAGAGTTTCTCCTCCTTGCTACAGGTAGGAAGTGTCTGACATTCCAAAGAGCATTTGTGCGGTAGTGTGCTCCCAGCTTGACTGCACAGGATGCTTCTTGTTCTGAGTCCCGTCCCTCTGTCCATGGG
>NW_027781254.1:0-290 GCF_054177405.1 Leptonychotes weddellii | reverse complement strand
TAATATTTACTATAAAAAATAGGAATACAAATGTCTTGTGTAGTATAAAATATATGGAGAATTAAAATGCATAGAAAATAATATAAGTGATAGAAAGGACAAAGGAAGTAAAAATGTAATATCAGCATTATCTGAGAAAGGGTAAAAACATGGACTGTAATAAAACAAGGATGCATACTTTAATCTCTAGAGTAATCATCAAAAATAATGATAAAATACTAATGAACTGGCAGGCGGAGCAAGATGGCGGAGGAGTAGGAGACCTGGATTTCATCTCCTCTCAGGAATTC
>NW_027781253.1:0-290 GCF_054177405.1 Leptonychotes weddellii | reverse complement strand
TCCCCACAGCGAGCAGCTCGTTTCGTCGTAGCCAACGTAGCTCAGTTAGGTCACCTGTATTGGAAAGAAATGAGGTGGAGAAGACAATTTTGTAGAAAATTATCGTTAAATATAACTGTATAGATGAAGTGGCGCAAATATTCAAACTTGTAGAGTGACTTTTAAAAATGGCATTTATTTTATGGTCCTAGTTTTTAAGATTTCAGTGAGTATAATTTAAAAAGCAACTTGCTGAGCACCTGGGGGGCTCAGTTGGTTAAGCAAATGCCTTTGGCTCAGGTCATGATCCC
>NW_027781252.1:0-290 GCF_054177405.1 Leptonychotes weddellii | reverse complement strand
GATGTGGGGCTCGATCCCAGGACCCTGGGATCATGACCTGAGCTGAAGGCAGACACTTACCCGACTGAGCCACCCAGGCGCCCCTGTTGTAAATATTGAATGAGTTAAAACATGTAAAGTGCCATTTATTCATCTTCTATTCCTTTATCAATCCCATCTAATTTATTCATCTTCTATTCATTTATCAATCCCATCTAATATACTGCTTCTCAGACTGGGTCCCAAGGATACCCCAAAGGTTCACTGATGGAAGATTCTTGGAGGTCCACGAAATTTTTCTGATAAAGGAG
>NW_027781251.1:0-290 GCF_054177405.1 Leptonychotes weddellii | reverse complement strand
CATAGTTTCTAATGAGAAACTGACAATCTTATTGAAGAACTTTTGTATCTGATTAGTCTTTTCTTGATCCTTTTTTTTTTTAGCTCTTTTATTTTTTTTTTTAAAGATTTTATTTATTTATTTGAGAGAGAGAGTGAGAGAGAGAAAGAGCACAAGAGGGGGGAGCGGGAGAGGGAGAAGCAGACTCCCTGCTGAGCAGGGAGCCCGATGCGGGACTCGATCCCGGGACTCCAGGATCATGACCTGAGCCGAAGGCAGTCGCTTAACCAACTGAGCCACCCAGGCGCCCT
>NW_027781250.1:0-290 GCF_054177405.1 Leptonychotes weddellii | reverse complement strand
GTCTCATTTTTTGCTTCCATATTTCTGTACCTGATACCAATTTACTAAATAACTAATAACATGTTTGCAAAAAGAACAAATATATAGACTCTTTTTTTCATACTGTTTCTGTCTCTGGGATATTCCTAATCTGGACAAATATGGTAAGCTTCTTAAGTGCCAGAAAGTTGAAATTACAGCTTGCTTACCTAAACACAGAGGTGGCAAATACTATAGAAACATTCTTATTCTTCTCCATATTGTTGCTGGTATAGGCAACAGGCTTCAATGAGATGTGTTCATTACAAACT
>NW_027781249.1:0-290 GCF_054177405.1 Leptonychotes weddellii | reverse complement strand
GACTCATCTGTCAAACTAGCCAACTCCAATTTTGTTCAATGAACGAAGAATGCATCAGGTACTTGCTATATGCTAGGTCCTCTGCTTGGTGCTAAGGATAGAGAGAAAGAGGAGACATAAACTCAGCCCTCAAGATGCTCATAGACTAGTGCAGGGGCCCGATAGCAAAATAACAATATGTTTTTCAGTAATCCTAGGGTATATGTCATAAAGGTGATAGACTGAGAAGGAAAATTGAAAAAATGTAGGCCAACAGTAGATTGTGGAGACCTTGAGTTTTATGTCTGCAG
>NW_027781248.1:0-290 GCF_054177405.1 Leptonychotes weddellii | reverse complement strand
GGGTGGAGGGGCGGAGCCTGGAGGAGCCGAGGAAGCTGTTAGAGCCGCAGACCTAGGGCCTTATGTTAGAGCTCTGTGGCTGCTGATCCCAAAAGGCATATGGCTGACAGATGTTATTTACAAGCAGGGCTGAACAAACTGAAAGAAGCAAAATTCTATGTAGTAGAGTCAGAGGAAAAAAAAAAAAAAAGTCAAAGAACACCAGCAATTACCACACCCATGACATTTACACATTTCTCTGTGTTTGGGGTTTACTTCTGAAATCCACTTTTTCTTGTGGGCTGGCTTGT
>NW_027781247.1:0-290 GCF_054177405.1 Leptonychotes weddellii | reverse complement strand
TTTTTTTTTTTTTTTACAATTTTTTAAAAATTCATTAAGGTGAAACACAGCACAACATAAAACAAAGTATATCAAGTGAGCCATCTCCGCATGTTTGCAATGTTGTACGACCACCTGCCCCACCTATTTCCAAAATATTTCCATCCCTCCAAAAGAAAACCCCCCACCCACGGGGCAGGTTCCCCCCACGTCCCCCCACGGGGCCTGGCCATGACCAAGCTGCATGCTGTTTCTACAGATTACCTCTTCTGGATGTTTCCCGTAAGTGGAGGCCTACAGTAAGTGACCTC
>NW_027781246.1:0-290 GCF_054177405.1 Leptonychotes weddellii | reverse complement strand
GAACATTTCATCCAAAACTAATGATGTAATGTATGGGGATTAACATAAGAATAAAAAAAAAAAAGAAATCCCTAAGATAAAAAAAAATAATAATAATAATACACAACTCCTAGGCTCTGAGAGCCAATGGACAAGGCTACCTGCCTTCAGGGTGACCTTGGATGTCTTCTGGGCCCATCTGTGGGCCAAGGGCAAGTCTAGAGCATCCTGGGGAATGAGAAAGATTGTGTCAGAGGTTGGTACTTCTGACGTCCTATTCCAGAACCATGCTCTGGGCCCCCAGGTTATCT